>NC_091117.1:49000000-49300000 GCF_040183065.1 Periplaneta americana
CCATCCTGGCTACTTCCATACTCATGCCATCCGATCATACCGGACTAACAGAATCCGACCTAATTGGTGCCCCACGTCAGAATAGAATTCTATGTTGTATGGACATTTTTTTATCTTGTAGACCGTCTACAACGACTGTGAAAAGGACGGCACTTATACCCCTTACACCCGTATAATGTTAAAAGTAACCTAAATAAATTTAGTGTGAAACAATAGCTGTGTTGTCATTATTTTTCAAATGTCCTAGTAATATCAATTTCATACAAATGAAAAAATGAAAATTTTGAAAATTCATAATTCCAAAAGAAATTATGTGGACAAATATTTTCTCCTTACATCGAAGAACAATTTTCATACATTAAGCATAGGGGGAAAGTAGCCTAAATGGTATCGGCGCCGAAATCGTACCACTATTAATATTAGGGAAAGTATTGCATGCAGGGACCATCTGGGGAATGTTTCATGAAATACAAATAGAAACTGACACTCGTTCAGTTTTCCGCCTTTCACCCAAGACAACAGCTGTATTAAATCGTAATTAATTGTAAGTTCTGATTTCTCATATAAGATTTTGTTACTCTTTCGTAAGCTTTTATTGAAACATTGAGTTAGTTTAATGAATGTATTTTATTACATCTAACATGTAAGATTGTTTGCATTATTTGAAATGTAAAAATACTGTAACAGCTTTGTTTAGGTTATAATCTGAATAGTCTGCTAGGAGTGCTAGTTTCCTAAATCGTACCTTTAAAAGGTTGCTCATATCGTAACAGTACGATTTTGGCAACGTGAACAATTAACGTTAGTTGCATAATATTTTTAAATTTCAGAGTAAATAATGGTCAAACGAGAATACGGAAAATGAGAACTAAGTGTTTTACTTAAGGTATTGGATGAATTTCGATCCGAAGCAATGGGATTGAATGAAGTACGATATTCCAAAACAGACTTCAAGTGACATTTTATGGGTAAGACGAAGAGAGGTCTGGATCGTCCTGCAAATGGATCCGTCAACGCGAGGAATGCAGCTTTTCTACGAAAAATAGAAGAGGAATACTCTAATGTTTGAGGAATATCTTTTTGGACTTACTGTAACAGACGTCAGGAAACTTGCCTTTGATGTAGTTCTTATTATGAAAATGATATGTATATTTTACAAATGGGGTCCACACCTGTGGAGTAACGGTCAGCGCGTCTGGCCGCGAAACCAGGTGGTCCGGGTTCGAATCCCGGTCGGGGCAAGTTACCTGGTTGAGGTTTTTCCGGGGTTTTCCCTCAACCCAATACGAGCAAATGCTGGGTAACTTTCGGTGCTGGACCCCGGACTCATTTCACCGGCATTATCACCTTCATTTCATTCAGACGCTAAATAACCTAGATGTTGATACAGCGTCGTAAAATAACTCAATAAAATAAAAATAAATTCTACAAATGAGTACGATTTAAGCAACCTGTAGGTACGATTTAGGAAACTGGGCGCACAAATCGTACCCCTCGCAGAGTTTTAAATAATGCGTTTTAAAAACAATTGCTAATTATTAAAAAATTCTGGAAAAAATATATTTTGTGTCCTATGGTACTGTCTGAATGTCTAAGAATATATGCAATTAAAATTCCTTCCCATTTCGAAATACATAACTAAAGACTGAAAAGTGGTACGATATAGGCAACCTTTCCCTATATATAATTTTATCAAAATAGGGTTTGAGGATATGGAGAAATAAAATTCATAAAATATATAAATATTTAAGGTTGGAAGTTGTATGTAACCCCTTAAGTTCCTGCATTTGGAGCACAATTTTTGAATCACCAAAATACTAGGGTAATTCCGGGGGAGATAGCCATGCGAGTGAGACGGCCAAACGCTCTCATTTTTATTCTAATCATCTGTTTCGAATGAAAATCGGTTTGCCACCAGATGTTAATAAAACGAAGTGAAATTTCAGCCAGTGTATGGGACCGATGCCCACCAAACGTCGTGATGCACTTGGCTAGCTATGATAGGTAGCGAAATCCGATTACGAAAGCCTGCTGTAACGGGTGGGAGGATTATCGTGTTAATCACACGATACCTCCATTTTGGTTGGATGATCGTCCACCTGTGCTTCGGCATGTGGACGTGAGGTCAGCAGCCGGCTGGCCGATCATGGTCCTTTATGGGCTGTCGTGCCTCGAATTATTATTATTATTATTATTATTATTATTATTATTATTATTATTATTATTATTATTATTATTATTGTGTGTTCATAAGCGTTTCAATTTATTTCTGTGTTCTTTTAAGGAAAATTCACTAAAAGAAGAAAAAAAAACAAAAGATCAATTTTTTGAAAAATTTCAATCATTATTATGCACTTAGACACAATATTTATGTGTCCAGTGCATAAAACCTCATTGTTTTACAAAAAAATTGTTATGGATTTACTTAAAAATAATGGTGGCCATCTATCCCTATAGTCCACACCTGTGGAGTAACCGTTTGCGCGTTTAGCCGCGAAACCAGGTGGCCCGGGTTTGATTCCCTGTCGGGGCAAGTTAACTGGTTGAGGTTTTTTCCGGGGTTTTCTCTCAACCCAATAAGAGCAAATGCTGGGTAACTTTCGCTGATGGACCCAGGACTCATTTCGCCGGCATTATCAGCTTCATCTCATTCCGACGCTAAATAACCTAAGATGTTGATAAAGCTAAATAACCTAAGATGTTGATCCTACGGCCATCTCACCCACATATGTCGGGTGAGATGGCCAGTGGCCTATTATATTTCAAACGTGTTTTTTTTTATTACATCAGTGAATTCTATGCGCCCTGAGGCACTGTAGTGGTGAAATATAACCTTGAAGAACCGTATTTGATTTGTTTCGTGTTACTTTACCAGTCGGTTATCCTGTTCTAAGTGATTTAGGAAACTATGGCCATCTCGCCCACATATGTCGGGTGAGATGGCCAGTGGCCTATTATATTTCAAACGTGTTTTTTATTACATCAATGAATTCTATGCGCCCTGAGGCACTGTAGTGGTGAAATATAAACTTGAAGAAACGTATTTGATTTGTTTCGTGTTTCTTTACCAATCGGTTATCCTGTTCTAAGTGATTTAGGAAACTATGGCCATCTCATCCACATATGTCGGATGAGATGGCCAGTGGCCTATTATATTTCAAACGTGTTTTTTTTTATTACATCAGTGAATTCTATGCGCCCTGAGGCACTGTAGTGGTGAAATATAACCTTGAAGAAACGTATTTGACTTGTTTCGTGTTTCTTTACCAATCGGTTATCCTGTTCTAAGTGATTTAGAAAACTGTGACCATCTCACCCACATATATCGGGTGAGATGATCAGTGGCCTATTATATTTCAAACGTGTTTTTTTATTACATCAGTGAATTCTATGCGCCCTGAGGCACTGTAGTGGTGAAATATAACCTTGAAGAAACGTATTTGATTTGTTTCGTGTTTCTTTACCAGTCGGTTATCCTGTTGTAAGTGATTTAGGAAACTATGGCAATCTAACCCAGAATTACCCTATTGATCAGTTGTAGCTCTCTGCCTCTCCGCGGATCACTGAAACTGACTTGCAGACATCGCGTCACGGACAGAATTGAATAAAAGTCCCTCAGACCGGACTGACTGTTTTATTTCTAGTCCCGGCGTAGGAAGAGTCATGTTTTTATCAGGTAACCAGATTTAATGGAACATGAGCCTCTGGGGGAACAGACATTCCTTGCATGCTTTAATTTCTTCCCCGGCTTCATGTAATGCGGGGAACTTGCTTGCACAAAAAGTGTGGCATAGATAGAGGCTGCCTCTCGTATTCTCAAAGAGCGGACGGAGCGCATATGGGGGAAAAAAGAGAGAGGGTGTGTAATTTTTTTATACATCAAAGCTATCTGAATATTTCCATGTGTCTACCGGGTATTGTATGGCATGGGTGTCACGTCCGTATCACAACTAATTTACTTGACACCTTAATTACAGCAGCGAGAGACGATTCCAATGATAACGTCGCTTTTTAAAGCAGAGGAGCTGCTAGCAAGTGGGAGGCGTCCTACGTGATGGTCTGCCTTGAAATTTACTTCATTTTAAAAGTTAGAAAAATCGACTGTATGAGACACTGAAATGATTTTTCCGTTAACATAACCAGTTCGTAACATTTAAGATTTTACTGCAATATAGCCTTAACATAAATAAGAATGTGGGCATATATTAGTAGATCGTCCCATAAGTAATATCGATTTTTTTTATTTTGGAGTTTTGTAACATTTTATTGATTTTATTTAGGCTTAGTTGCATAATGCAGTTTAGAGGACACTACCCTTATTATTACATTTGTGAAAGTACTCTTACTTAAGTATTAGCCACGAAATCCCGTGAAGGGCAAGGACCTCCTGACTATGCAGGGTGGCTTGTCAAGCAGTTCCCGGTTAGCCACTCCGCGAATGATGGTCACTTTTGTAATGTAATAGTTTTAAGGTGCTGTCTGTGTTAACACCGAGAGGTCCACTGTTCACTAAGGTACACGTACCAAATAACGCCACCTTAACACTTCAGTCACTTTTGCTCTGGAAATAAGTTATGTACAAACACGAAAATTACGAAATAGAAACTGTAATCTTATCTTTACAAAATAGGACAATGAAAATGGATATATTATATACCGAACAAGAATTAGAACTCAAATAGGAAAACTTTGTAAACTGGCGTTATTAGGAACAGGTTGTCCAATTAACGCCACCTATATCCTAGTAACCTATACACTTATAATTGTTAATGAATTATTTTTCCTAACCAACACAAATTGAACTAAGCGACTAGATTTGAGTTCCTGTTAATAAAAGATACAAAATCACTCAATACTAATGAAAGATTCTTGTTCTGAAACTGAAACACCAGATGGATTAGGAAAACATGTTCTCCAGTGACTCCTTACTTAAAAAAAGAGACAATGTGACGCAGTAGAAAGTTATTAAACACAAAAGCATTTGCCTTAGTTTAATATGAATGTTTTCCAATAAGTAAAACAAAAAAAATTAAGTTATGTAAAATAAAAAAAAATTAAGAGCTCGATAAGCAATTGAACCAATATCATCACTGCACATTCTGAACATTTGTAAGTTGAAAGCTTAGTCATTTTCCTGATGTTTTCACACTGATGCTGTACTGTCAGCCTTAGTACTAACATAACCTAAAATTTTGTCTGTAGACCTTTAACGCCACATGGCGTTAAAGCGCTACTGAGTACTTGATAACATGACATGCCTGTTTCTCTAACATTTTCAAATTTTATAGATAGCAAATACTTTCTATACATAGAAGAATGTTCAAGGATCACGAAAGTATATAGTTTAATATAGTTATTATTTGCTCAACACACAAAATAAAATATTGCCTCTTACCTTGATATAAGAACAGCCATTCACTATCAACACACAACAGGAAAATGATGGAATATAATGTCACTCGTAAATGTCAGCGGACAGCTAGTAACTCATTTCATCACTAGATTGCAAGCAAATGCAGGCTACAGTAGTGCACTACCGAAAACTTGTTTCGTTAACAAATTTTAATAGCGTGGCGTTAAAGGTATACATGGCGTTATTTGGCTCAGGGACCTTAGTTACTGTTTTGGCTGCAAATCACTTTGTGATTAGTTTCCATTGTTGTCGGTCTTTCGCTGTTTTTGATCATAAATGGCCAAATCTTGATCTACGTTCGTCCGCCCACCTTGTCTTCTGTCTTCCAGGGTTGCGTTTGCGAATCCTTGGGTCCCATGTCGTAAGGAAGTATGTCCACTGGTTCGCGTTGAGTCGCATCACGTGTCCTGTCCATTTCTTCTTCAGCTTGTCGGCCGTTTCTGCTGCATCTTTGAGATGTGTTTGTCTCAAGTCTTCGTTACGAAGTCTGTGTCTAACTGTGATGTCCAGCATCTTCCTCTCCATTTTTCGTTGGCATTTTCTCAGCATGTCTCTCTCTCTCTTTCCGTTAGAGACCATGTCTGTGCTCCATATAGGTGAACTGGAAGGATGCAGCTGTTCATGACTCCGCTTCTTAATTTTAAATTGTAAGTTTTGTCTGTCAGAACGAAACAGGCTCCAAAATCTCTTCCCTGTTTCCGATTCTTCTTTGAGTCTCGTTCTGTCATCTGTTGTGAAAGGATATTAGTTGGCCGAGGTACATACTCTTACTTACTTACTTACTTACTTACTTACAAATGGCTTTTAGGCAACCCGGAGGTTCATTGCTACCCTTACATAGACCCATCATCGGCCGCTGTCCTGAGCAAGATTAATCCAGTACCTACCATCAAATCCATTTTAATATTATCCTCTCATCTACGCTTTGGCATGTGCAAAAGTCTTTTTCCCTCAGGTCTCCCAACTAACACTTTATATACATTTCTGGATTCACTCATACGTGTTACTTGCCCTATCTCTTCAAACGTCTGGATTTAATGTTCCTAATTGTGTTAGCTATGTGAAGAATAAAATGCGGGCAGTTCTGCGTTGTGTAACTTTCTCCATTCTTGTGTAACCTCATCCCTCTTTTTTTGGCACCAAATATTTTCCTAAGCACCTTATTCTCTAACACCCTTAATCTCTGTTCTTCTCTTAAAGTGAAAGTCCAAGTTTCACAACTATACACAAGAACGGTAATATAATTCACTGATTCTGGTTCACATTAACACTGTTAAAAAAAAAAACTTAAAATTGTTTAACGACATGTTAAAAATGTTAAAATTTAAAAAAAAAGGTTATGTACCTTAGACGGCCCGTTTCGACGCCGGTTCTGCGTCATCTTCAGTGTCTTACGTTCGTTGGACACTGAAAATGATGCAGAACCGGCGTCGAAACGGGCCGTCTGTCTAAGGTACATAACCTTTTTGAAAAACTTTAACACTTTTAACGTGTCGTTAAACAATTTTAAGTAATGTAATTGTTTTATAAATTCTAACTTTAATTTTTTCGAGAGCAGACTGGATGCTAAAACCTTCTCAATCGAATAATAACAGGCATTTCCCATATTTATTCTGCGTTCAATTTCCTCTCGAGTGTCGATTATATTTTGTTACTGTTGCTCCAAGGTGCTTGAATTTTTCAACCTTTTCAAAGGATAAATATCCAATTTTTAGGTTTCCATTTCTTACTATGTTCTGGTCACTAGACATAATCATAAACTTTGTTTTTTCGGGGTTTACTTCCAAACCTACAGTACCTCGTTACTTGCTTCAAGTAAAATTCTATGTTTTCCCATTCGTTTGTGGATTTTCTCCTGAAATATTCACGTCACCAACATGAACTAGCAGCTGATGCAACTTCCTAATGGCATATTTCAGATGAAAGCCTTTGCTGTGGCCGCGCCAAAGAATCAGTCCCATTCCGAGACTTACGTTGGGGTTTCACAATAAGCTCTTTTTTGCGGTAATGGGTTGTTAGCCCTTCACCCAACCCCCAACCTGGAGGACTACCCCTTATCGGCTGTCCGCGACTGCTTATTCAATATATTCGCAACTACCCTCTGTATCTGGAGGCAGTCTCCTCTATCCGCAACCATGCCGTGGTGATAGGGACCCACAATACACGGATGTGACAGTACTCTACAATTATTAATAGCCTTATAATACGAAATAAAAGTGATAAAGTTTGAGATTAGAGTCGTACTGGAAACAAGATTATAAATCTACTGCCACACCAGAAAGCAAAATTGAATAAAGGCTGATTCACAATAAACCGGGAACGGAAACGACAACGAGAACGGAAACATTGTTAAAATAAATGTATTTAAATGTGAGCATTCACGATAGTTAATTGTGAATGCTCACATATAAATGGATTTATTTTAACACTATTTCCGTTTTCGTTCTCGTTGTCGTTTCCGTTCCCGATTTATTGTGAACCAGCCTTAAAACGCACCGCTGTACAATGATATAATATAATAATATATTTAAAATTTAAAAATTAATTTCTAACATACAATGCAGTAGACACCAATAAATTCTAGATTAAATCAAAACCGAAAGTTTTTTTTATTCAGCACAAATAATAATAATAATAATAATAATAATAATAATAATAATAATGATAATAATAATAATAATAATAATAATAATAAACCTACGATCATTAGGACGAAATATGTGGCAATCTGATTTCAGACAATTTTTTTCTAATTTTTCGTACACCGTAACAACCATCTTCCCTTAAAAGCACGCGAAATGAAGTAAGTTAAAATCTCATAAAGAATACGCCAAAAGTGCAATTCATTGAAGCACTTCCTTCATGCACTTGTCTTCAAACTCTTCTGTAATTAAACAAATTAGTGCTTTAATCCACCATTTTCTGCCATTAGACTTCCTCTACAAAATTATATGACGTTAATTTTGCTTTTTATTCCACGTTACTCCTTTCATAATCTTCCTCGTATACATTTTTACAGAGGCCGAAATGAACATCGTCCCTTCTCGTATTTTCTTTTCTTTCTGTCAAGTATGAGTTATATGGCGAGATAAAATGAGTTAAGAATTCTGGAAACCTGGCGGATATATGAAAGACGGAAGAAGATGTTTGTAAGGAAATATAATTTTAACATGCTTCTCTAATCTTGCATTATTCTCCCAGTTTAATTCTTCATGTAAAAGCGGCACTAATAAGAGAGAAATCTAATTAACTATCTCTACCTATACAGAGCTGGATTAGTAATCTGAGTTACTCTCGGGAATGGGTTCGATTTCCGCACAAGCTGAATATCATGTTGAATTTTTTTAGTGTTTAACCCAACTATAAGGCAAATATCAGGTAACAGTCTGGGGAATTCTCGCACATATCTCGTAAAATACAATAATTATACCACAATTTTTTTATCGATGACAGATAACATAGTACTTGATAGAAAACGGCGTTAAATAGCGAAATAAAAAAAGGAAATCCACCGAGCGACCTATTAATTAGAATTAGAGTCTGGCTGGGCAGAAGATAAGGCCTACGGCCTTAGCTCTGCCAGATGAAATAAATAAATAAGTAAATAAATAAATACATAAATAAATAATAAATAAATATAAATAAATAAATACGAGTAAATAAATAAAATAAGTAAATAAACAATCAAACAAATAAATACATAAGAAAATAAATAAATAAACAAATAAACAAACAAATAAATAAACAAATAAATAAATACATAAACACATAAATAAACAAATAAATAATAAATAAATACATTTATTATTATTATTATTATTATTATTATTATTATTATCTCAGACGGGAACAAGCTGGACTTCAGATCTGGGGCTACGTTGGGAAATGGGTTCGAAACCAATTTGGACTAGTTACCTACATGAGATTTTTTCCAGATTTATCCCAACTATAAGGGGAATGTCAGATAACCCATTATGATCATCATTCGAACTTTATCATCACCACCACCACCACCACCACCACCATGTACACTGATTGGACCTTCTAGTCCGTTCCACTTACTTAGAAATCAGTCATCTTTCTATCGTCTACTTGGTCGATAAACATCTCTCCTATCAATGTGTCTGTAAGTCATAGCTTGTCTCGAGGTCTTCCTATTATTATACAATATAAGTTAAAATATGTATACGTCGTCGGATTTTGAGGTCTAATGGTCCCATCTCTTCTGTTACATCCAACTTTATATCGTGGAAATTCGAATTAGGCGCTCTCACTTCATCTTGTGTTCTATTGAGTGCCAAAATCTAGCATCTACACAATAGTGTCGACGTGGTCATTGCTTTAAAAATCATTTTGGTATCTTTCCTAGTTTTATCTCTGAGGGTGAGCTTAATATTCTCCCATATATACTCGAAGTTATACAATTTGTTTTGCAAATCACAATAAATTATAAGAGATATAATTTAATTAAAACGATTGGCTAATTTTACAATCTTTTGATATTTTTAAATATTAGAGTAGTCTGAAATTTGCTAGCACCTAAACGATATCTGCAAAAATGCAAGACCAATCAAACTTGATGGAACGACACTCCTGCAGTCTTTAGAAACTATAGTTTGGTAAACAGATCGCTAGTATTCGCAGATAACGTTGTTGCCGTTTCACAGCTACAGTCTGGTAAGTGATACTGTATTTGTTTAAGAGAACGAAAAGAATCTTAACTCAATTTCAAAGTAGTTGCTGAAAGTATAACTTATGCTAAGAGAAGTATGCCATGCAACATTCTATGTTGGTCAAATACCATTACTCTATCAAAAATTCCACTGACTAACAAACTAAGCTTTCAGGCTGTGATTTATTTACAAGTATTCAAAATAATCTGAAATTGGCTATGTACGAATTAAATTGTGTCCACAAAAATACACGGTGAGTCAAACCTAAGGCGCCGACTCTTGGAACTGCAGCTTGGCAAGCAGATCGCGGATAACGTTCCTTGCCGTGTCACAGTACTACAGTCTGACAAGTGACCTTTTACCTAATAATGAATTATTTAAGGAAATGGGAGAATCTTATCTGTCTTTCCAAGCAGTAGCTCAAAATATAAGTAGGCCAAGCTTTAAAGAAAAGTAAGTTATATGTTTTGAAAACATAAGAAAGAAGTTCAACTTTCTATTAACTTTACTTAAATTAATACACTTAAATTATGAATAAAAACAAATAAACCGCCTAAACTTTGTTATTATGGCCTATAATAGTACTATATATCATATGGTACAGTACGATACGGTGTGCTGTAGAATGGTGTATTGTAATGAAAATGAAATGAATTTTAATCTTAAATATTAAGAGCCTAATACATCTGCGAAATTCTAATCAATTCCAAACAGCAATATCCTATAAACCTGATAATTTTCGTAATTTTAGAGATATTCAGGTTTTGAATAAACGTGAACAAATTTTAAAATTACTTTCAAAATAATGTTCTTACATAACTTCAGGGTGTTCGAAAAATATCTAAAAATTTATCATTATTAAAATGTAAGCTGGCAAATCTAACTGGATGGAAATATTATCTGCACAGCTGGTATTTCTATACAAAATTGAGAATCAAACACAGGTGATGTTTTGTCTTGAACGGCTGCGAATCACGTGGGAACCAAGTTCAGTCTAGCAAAAGTAGGCTACTTAAGTAGTTACAGTGACTCACCACTTTACAGATCCGTTACATTTAGCGATTTCTGCATTTAAGTACGGGAGAATATCCACTTACCTGTAACAAAGAAAAGGAAAAATTAGTCAAAATCATTTGGCGTACATTAATATTTCGGTACTGTAATGAAATACTCAACTCTGCCAGTAAAAATAAAGAATTATTATTATTATTATTATTATTATTATTATTATTATTATTAGCTTCTTAAATCATGAAAGGTCTTCAATGCTTAATTGATAAGATATTTTGTTATACAGTGCTTTGTACGGAGTGTGGCATAGTATGGGGCAGAAGCATGGACATTACGACGAAGTAAAGAGAAGCGAATAGAAGCACTTGAAATGTGGATATGGAGAAGAATGGAATGTGTGAAGTGGAGAGACAGAAAAAGAAATGAAGCTGTATTGGAAAGAGTGGGTGAAGAAAGAATGATGCTGAAACAGATCAGGAAGAGAAAAAGGAATTGATTGGGTCACTGGCTGAGAAGAAACT
Organism: Periplaneta americana; assembly: GCF_040183065.1. Taxonomy (NCBI): domain Eukaryota; kingdom Metazoa; phylum Arthropoda; class Insecta; order Blattodea; family Blattidae; genus Periplaneta; species Periplaneta americana. Next base: position 49,011,619 of record NC_091117.1, read on the forward strand.
ACCTGCTGAAGGATGCACTGGAAGGAATGGTGAACGGGAGAAGAATTCGGGGCAGAAGAAGATATTAGATGATAGACAACATTAAGATATATGGATCATATGAGGAAGCGAAGAGGGAGGCAGAAAATAGGAAAGATTGGAGAAAGATGGGTTTGCAGTAAAAGACCTGCCCAAGGGGCAGAACACTATATATTATTATTATTATTTATATTATATTATATTATATTATATTATATTATATTATATTATATTATATTATATTATATATTACCTTACATTATATATTATATTATATTATATTATAAAACAGATATGAACTAAATTGGCTACACCATGTAAAAGGAATGGACAATTCAAGAATCCCCAAAATGATGATGCAATATCAACCCAGAGGACATCGACGGTTAGAAGACTCTTTATAAGACTGCTAGATGGGGCCGAAAAAGGTCTACACAGGCCTAATTCGTGACGGATGATGACGATGTTATATTATATTATATTATATTATATTATATTATATTATATTATATTATATTATATTACATATTCCATTATGACTTCGTGTATGTAGTTAAGAATATTACAACAGCATTACTTTTATGAAAGTTTTAAAGTCATATTTGACATGTGATTAAATATAATGTATATTGCTATTAAGAGATGAGATCGGAAAGGGCGGTTTCAGGTTTCCTGGATGCCAACTTAATAAACTGTAATTATTTAAAATTATCAGCGAGCCTCCCGCTTAGCGTCATCGATTTAAAATGGCAGTCCAGCCCACGCAGATAACAAAAGCGGTCTCGTCATAATTAAAAATTTTAAACGGTTTTCTTTTTAATCTCGCATAATCTATAGGCCGGCAACATTATCGCATAACAATCGCTACGGGTTCGAAAACTACTATGATAATTTGCAATACCCCACCCGCTTCCCCGTCACCAAACTACAACACTTTGACGAAACAAGGTTAATGAAATTATGTTCTTTTTTATCCATAAAAGCCTACATCCCGCGGCAGAATATTGTTTTAGGTTGAGCAAACAATTATCGCTCAACCAGAAAGTTGTTTATTTTCATTTTAAAACAGCAACACAAAAAGTCCTATGTACCTTTCATGTAAATAAATTGAAGTCAATGGCGCCCCAGTATTAATATACTGAATATCAATGCCATTCCTGAATTCCAAACATCGGTACTTGATGACAAATCACTACCCCGGTAAAAGTTTGATATGGAGTTTTAATTGCAACGGATAGCGTTGTGTATAGCTACTTCATGGTTGCCTAGGATAAAAAAGTGTTTGAATTACAACCCAGACACCTTTATTAACAAATCTCGTCACAATCATAATTTATTGCCATAATTTTTTACAAAAAGCGATAGGAGATTCATAGACTCACGGTATTGTAATGACGTTTGGGATTTGAAATAAAATTTTCATCTATTTCTTTTGTTTCTTTCTTTATACTACCCGCATTTTAAATTTAACAAGACGGGGTCTTCTCGTTAATTTCTTCATACTTAATTTCTCATTAGGCCTCGTCTCTAGACAGCAATGCAATTGAAGGATTCAGAACCATAGTGAGCCAAGCGCCATTTACTAAAACCGTAGAAAACAAGGGTTAAAATGAAGTTATTGCCATAATTCAATGGAAACATATAGCAAGTAATATAAAGTATACACATTCAAACTAAATTATATGTCAATCTTCATTAAACTATGGTATTCACTTAACTTTAACCCTTGCTTTCTCCGTTTTTAAGAAATGGCGCTTGGCCTACTATGGCTCTGAACTCTTCAATTGATAGTCGAAACGATTGACACATCAATATGACGTCAATCTGTTGTTTGAAATTGTAGTGTAATTACAATGAGTTCATTGGGTTCATTTGAAAATTAATACCACAGTTAAGTACTTTAGAATTAGAGTATGTTAAATTAACGAATTTTTATTTATACTCCCCGCATTTATTAATCACACCGATTTATGTACGAACAGTTACGACTTCATTATGATGTCATATTCGCTTCCCCTTTATGTTTTATGACATCTGGCTGCACTCGAAACTATTTTGTTTTAAACACTCCATAATTTCAGACATTAAAAGCCTACTATAGACTAATTAATGACGTCATTGTATTAACAGAAAGTTTAAGGAAATTATCTTGTTGATAAATGGACTGCATTCTACAGAAAGGAACCAACCCACAAACAAATTCAATATCTCAATAGTGTAATAATTTCAAAGATCCAGATTTTGAATAAAGATAGTCTTATAATAAGCAATGCTTTTGGTTAAAGCAATAAGTATGTAGCCTACTTACATTTATTTGTGAATGTACTACTGTATTACTCACGTTTAACTTCAAAGTGCATTTTTTTTTAGTTTAGGTGTCATGTATGTTGGTTTCTTTCTGCGAAATGAGGTCCAATTCACTAAATGGAAATAGGCTTACCTAATTCCAAACAAAATTTTAAACATTAATTATATGTCTAATTTTTGCTATTTCACTAACTAACGTTGTGCATTAATGACGCTTTGTTCAGTTCCAATTTGTCGAGTATGGAGAATGTTCACTCTGCAGAAAGAGGCCTTCTTATAAAAATATTCGCTGTTCTTCATTCCCACCCCTTCATGTTTCAACCGCTTACGGATTGTTGCACAGATCTTGTGATCAGTTTACCTACAGTAATCTCACTAGAGGTTTTAAATTTATCTATAGAAAGCTCGATTGGGATTCAATGGACTATTACACGGTTAGAAAAAGTAGCCTATACAAATATTAGAAGAAATAAAGTACTCTAATACAATAAAATATTAATTGAATTACGAAAATACTACACTATCTTGAAAATATATTATTGTACCATCCATCATTTCAAATATCCTGCTAGATGGCAGTAGTGTCTTATGAAGAACTGTTGTCTTTTTACCAGTTGTGCCAACTATATTATCGCCGCGGTCTCATGGTTAACATTCGGCAGGTCTTTGAGCAGCCTCGTGCGTAACATTCGGCAGGTATTTCAAATTTACTTGTATTATTGTTTTCAATTTCTTATGTCGCCGCTCCAGTCACTCGCTTCAATTTCAATGTTGCAACCAATAAACTGCTTCCATTATAAAATGGCATCTACTTGTCTAATCCACGTGAACTAAAACCGAGGTTGCAATGTCTTGTGCTGAGGACGAACATTAAGGTATGTGATTAAAAATTCAGTCCGGCTTATGCCTATAGAAAAAAAGAAGAAGAAGAAGAAGATTAAAATTATATTAAAGAGTTATTAATAACCTAAGTGTTAAGAAATGTCACCGTAGTAGTGTATGAACCAATAATAATAATAATAATAATAATAATAATAGCCATTTAACAATATAACAAACTAGTGCTTATTCTTATCGAGGAAGTAGACGTGACAACGTGACGCTTACAGTGAAACTTACAGAGCAACAACCGGTCCGCAAAATTATGTTTTAAAAGCACACCGCACGTTATTGTAAGATGCCAACATGATAAGCATGAGGCAGCGGCGATAATACAATCTTCATTGAACCCTATGAACGATTACTAGTCAAGAAGGTTTTGTTGATTGTTTCATTTTTATTCAAAAAGTTGCATTCCAGTTCAATTACCATTATACATTAAACAATCTCTGATACGTGACCAACCATAACCTCATGCAGCAGAAGCAATAAAATAACCTAAATACATAATATAAACAAGATGATGATAGAAAAGTTTTAATTAAACATGATCAAATAAACCTGAATCATTTTAAAAGGTACAATATTGAAAGTATAATGTTGGCAAACGAAGAAACAAATGCTAAAGAAGTGATAAAAACAAATGCTAGGGAGGTGATAAAAATTGTAGGATAAGCAGCCATACTTGGTTGAAACACGTCATTCCTTATTGGTCAAAGGTAGTATTATACGGAGTAAAAGTGTAAAAAGTCATATTAAATAAGACGAAGTTTTTAATGTTTTGGTCGCCTCTCACATGTTCGAACATTGCAGGACACTATCACTAACCATTCTACAGCTATTGCCTCATATTTACCCATGTATTTAATACTGCAGTAGGCGAAAGCCATGCCGACCAATGAAATATAGTGAGTTAGGAAGTTAAATATCTCATTTAATATTAATATATTTGTATTATCTTCTTTTTATTAATTATTCGCGAAATAGTCTTTTTCAGCTATCATGCGAGTTCTCATATTTTTGCATAATTTATTCGCGCTACTCGCTCGCGAATTGTCGACAAGATGAAAAATCCTGAACTATGTAAATTTATGGATAAACAGACGAAAACGGAGGGAACAAATTTAAAATCCGGAATATTTTATTGTTGATTCCGGAACAAGGATGTGTGTATATTATAAACTGGGGAATATAAAAAAAAATGAAGAAATGCTAAAAAGATTATGAGAAGTAAGAGTCAGCAATTACGAGACTTTCATACGGCTAATTTCACACCAAGTACACGAACATAATTTTTAGAACACACGTAGCATGTCCATGAGCATTAACTTGGCTTGTAAACAGAGATTAAATCACCACCATAAACTCTACAACTGTATCCTCAGTTTACGATACCGCGTGCCGTGCTGGGTGCACACGGAGTTTAAATTCTTATGTAGATCCTTGCTGAAACGTCCTTTGACCTCTATCACACTAGTTTTCTTCTGTATACACAGAGATGGAGGTGCGGTCGGGCGAGGGTCTTGCGTTATGATGCATTGTAGTGACTCGGGGCTATATACAGCCCTGTTTTGGCATTCACTGGACCGCTTCGCGTCGATCTTCGTTTACTTACACCAGAGCCCTAAAATACTGAGATAAAACCATTTCGTATGATCCATTTGGAAACCTCGCAAATTTTCTGCAACTTATAAATTAATATAGCTGCTAGATGTGTCAAAATTAATACAGCTATTTTCATTACAGATCTTGGGTGAAAGATTAATAAGTAAGTGAGATAGGATGTAATTTGTTCTTGTTTAGTCAACTGTCCGAAGACAGGTCTGAATCTCACAAGTGATACCAAGGCACCACTTATGAGGCAACTAAGCCAGGAGATAATGGGGTAGGATGACCAATTCCTTTCCCCCTCCATTGCATACATCGCCGACTAGCTACATATTACACTAGTCAGACTTCAGATGCATACAAACAATTGTTCTTCCTCCGACACATATTGTCAAGTGAGATGCCTGATAATGATATAGGCTAAATATCGACAGATTACTTACCAGTATACATCCTCAGATAAACTTACAGCAGAGTCCGTATAGGCCAAATTATATCTGATGTTTTTCCAATTCACTGCGGGCTAAAGCAAGGAGATGTACTATCACGTTTACTTTTTAACTTCGCTCTAGAATATGCCATTAGGAAAGTTCAGGATAACAGAGAGGGTTTGGAATTGAACGGGTTACATCAGCTTCTTGTCTATGTGGATGACGTTATATGTTAGGAGAAAATTCACAAACGATTAGGCAAAACACGTAAATTTTACTTGAAGCAAATAAAGCGATAGGTTTAGAAGTAAATCCCGAAAAGACAAAGTATATGATTATACGATGAAAGAGTAATGGAACGGAGAAAAATTCCCTCCGGCGCCTGGATTTGAACCCGGGTTTTCAGCTCTACGTGCTGATGCTTTATCCACTAAAGCATCAGCACGTAGAGCTGAAAACCCGGGTTCAAATCCAGGCGCCGCACAGTGGTCTAAAATCCATATTTAGGAGGACAAATGGAGAAAAATGACACGTAAAAAAATGGAATTAAACCCTTAAATTATTTTTCCTATATAACTGAGTAACACTGAATTGATAATCTTAATCAGCTGAGGTGGCTGCATAGCGAGATAAGAAGCCGGTAACACGCCACATTTCGCCACCCGGCATTCTTACTCAGCAAGCGCCGCGAGTCTGCCGTTTTCCTTGTGCTGTAACTCTGTTGTAAGTGGTCGATTCCATTCATATTTGGTATCAACATGTCAAGTAGTTCTTTAGGTATGTAACACTGTTTGTGTTACATTTAATGTTATTATAGCATGTCAAATTAGCATGAATGGACACGGGACAAAATATAAATATAACCATTGAGTGCAGACTTTGCTAAGGCAGAGAAAAAAAACCCTTTGGTTCGTCCAAAAATGATTTTTTTTTTTCACTTCCTCCACTATTTACCTCTATTTTAAATCTAGTCTTAAGGTGCGCAGATTTGCGGAAGTAATAATTTATGAGCACTATTCTTTCGAGGTGCAGTAATGCAATTTTTCTCGGTTGCAGTTATTTCAATATCTGTGAACCGAATCTGCTTCCGCAGTATAATTCAGGGAATTCAAGATGACAGCTTAGATTTTGTCTAAATGCATCTCTCTGTAGGGGGCACTTCTGCTCATACCAACGTAAACAGAGTTTGTACACAAAACAAATGTACTAAGTATAACTACTGTATAAAATTTCATAAAAATCTGTTAGAACAAGAGTTATTAATTTTGTCTAATTGCGCCCCCCTATAAGGGGTGGTTACACTTAGACCAACATAATGAGAACTTGTATACAAAACATACATGCTACCTGTAACTACTTTGTAAAATTTCATAAAAATCTGTCAGATAGGAGAAAAGTTTCTAATTTTGTCTAAATGCGCCCCCCTATAAGGGATAGTTCCCCTTATACCAACGTAACGAGAGCTTGCATACAAAACATATATGCTACCAGTAACTAATGCGTAAAATTTCATGAAAATCTGTTGGGTAGCTGAAAAGTTATTACTATGTCCCGCTAAATTTGCATTCTGGACCACTGTGCGCCGGAGAGAATTTTCTCCGTTCCATTACTCTTTCATCGTATGATGACGCAGAATATCTGCATGGAAATATCATATGTAGTTCGGTACATTAAAATAATATATAAAGTATATGATTATGTCTCGCGACCAGAATATTGTATGAAATGGAAACATAAAAATTGGAAATTTATCCTTCGAAGAGGTTGAAAAATTCAAATAACTTATCTTGAAGCAAAAGTAACAAATATAAATGACACTCGGGAGGAAATTAAACGCAGAATAAATATGGAAAATGCCTGCTATTATTCGGTTGAGAAGCTTTTGTCATCTAGTCTGCTGTCAAGAAATCTGAAAGTTAGAATTTATAAAACAGTTATATTACCGGTTGTTCCGTATGGTTGTGAAACTTCGAATCTCATTTTGAGAGAGGAACAGAGATTAAGGATATTTGAGAATAAGGTTCTTAGGAAAATATTTGGGGCTAAGAGGGATGAAGTTACAGGAGAATGGAGAAAGCTATACAACGGAGAAATGTACGGATTTTTTTCTTCACCTGACTTAATTGGGAACTTTAAATGCAGACGTTTGAGATGGGCAGTGCATGTAGCACGTATGATCGAATCGAGAAATCCATATAGAGTGTTAGTTGGGAAACCGGAGGGAAAAAGACCTTTGGGGAGGCCGAGACGTAGATGGGAAGATAATATTAAAATGTATTTGAGAGAGGTGGGATATGACGACAGAGACAGGATTAATCTTGCACAGGATAGGGACCGATGGCGGGCTTATGTGAGGGCGACAAGGAACCTGCAGGTTCCTTAAAAGCCATTTGTAAGTAAGAACCTCAAAAAGAGGATAGGATGTAATTTATTACGGTAAATAATAATTTGTTAAGAGGATAGAATGATTAAATATGATGAAAAGCCTACAAATTTTCAATTTTTGTTCCTTTTAAATACTCCTCCGTATTATTAAAAATAATAATAAATTGCATAAAATTTAATGCGCATTTAATGCCTTGTCGGCTGCTGTGACGTTATATTTAAAGGTCTACTGCACAGGGTTTTTAATTGACACTAAACTTTGATTGCAATTTCCAGTAACTTTAATTTTATTTTTATTTCTCAATTTATATTCCTTTAGAATATCTTTACATATCAAAGAACACTAGATAAAATTTAATCCTTGACTACCAACAAATTGCGAACAATAAAAATTCTTTACAGCGCTTTGTAAAGAATAGGCCCACATATTAAAATTAAAATTTTCTTATATAGAATGTTCTAAAAAAGGTTTCATATTTAGAGAAGAGGTAGTATGAATTAAAACAAGAAATGAAAGTCCTACAAATATGATAACATCTCAGAATTGAGCAAATGTTTACCTTCACTGTAAGAGTAGCATATCTTCCACTGTGAGCTCTTTGGTAAGAAGCAGATTACTAGGGCAAGGCATTTAATGACCTATAAATTGGTAAAAAAAAATGCAAAATAAAAAATGTATTTATTATCTAAAAATACAAAAAATGACCTAAAAAAAAAAACAAAAAATGACCAATAAAAAGTAAAGCATTGCCAATGAAAATACTTTTAATTACGTTAAGTACTCACTTGATTACTGAACTACATAAAATTTAAAAAAGAATGTTACAGTACCTTGTATTGCACAAAATTCATTTCAAGTGCACTTTTACAACAATTTTGAATTGCAGTTAACAATCAAAACTTGGCGGAGATTTTCAAACAAAAATGATTGTCTATTGTCTGCTAGTACCGACTTATAAATGGAAAAGCTTCTCTCTACTTCAACGGAAACAATTGGAGCAAACTGAAAGCAAGCAATATCTCCTGGATTTAACTCACAGTCAGGAAGAGAACAATTTTCACCAGACAAAGCTCTGCCAATTGAACACAATGTTGTGTACCCCCTGTTCTTGCTTAGACAGTTTTTCATTTTCATTGACACTGCATCACCCACTTTACCACATGTACGGCTCAAATCATTCACCACTTTATCCACTATTTGTAGCTGTTCCACTAATGTCACTTGGGATTTTTCCAGTGCAGTTATGACATCAGGAAGGAATCCAAAATTAGTATTTATGTAAGAAAGTTTACCAGCAATTTCTTTATCAGCTAACAGTTCTTGCGCCTTTTTTATTGACACTGGCTCACCATTATCAAAAGAATCAACCACTTTCTTCACAACATCGAAATTCTTGCAATAATAACTGCAAGCGTGGAGCCATGTTCCCCATCTAGTCAAAACAGGTGAAAATGGCAATTGGATTTCTGGAGCTTCTGTTTTGAATGCTGAAATTCGAGAGGGGGCTTTCAAGAATACTTTCTTCACGCATCCAATTAATTTATCCACTTCAGGAAAATTTGCACGTACTTCTTCCGCGACCCGATGTAATGCATGCGCTAAACACGTCACATGTACCATATTTGGGTACAGTGCACTTAAAGAAGCAGCTGCTTTCATCATGTAGGGTGCTGCATCTGTTATAAAAAGCAATACATTGGAATTTCGAATCCCATCAGGCCAAAGCATTCTCAATGCATGGTCAAATGCTAAGCTGATCGTTGAGTAGTTGACTTTGTCCAGATGCTCACAATGTAGTAGAAATTGTTCTCCAGGGCTGTGTGCTTCTAAAACTCCAACAATAACATTAGTTACATAACGGACCATAGAGTCTGTTGTCTCGTCAATGGATACGAATATATTTCTTTCTCCAATCATTTCTCTTATTTTTTTCAAAGTTTTGTCATAGCACCGAGCTACGTATGTTCTTCTCAATGTTCTGGGATCTGGAATTAATTTTCCGGTCTCCTCTTCTAAAAAAGTTCGCAGCTTAGGATGATTCAGTTTGTGAAGTGAAATATCAGCCGATAGAAAAGCTCACATAGTTTCTCACAAAATGGCGAAAACTTTGAACACGTATCCCCCAGAAGCATTTGCTGTAAGTTTACACTGGATTTATTTTCAAATCTCTGCAGGTCACGTTTATGTTTCACCCGTGACATGTGTTGTTCTATCGCAAACTTTTTTTTTTCAGCAGCCACTCTCACATCGCAGATCTTGCAGAATAAAATACGACCGTCCGTTGAAAAAATATTTTCTCCATATTTTGAAACAAATGCCTTTAATTTAACACTAGCACTTTCCTTTACTTTAGGCATTTTGCTCTTGACCTGTTGACACAGACGACTAGAAAAAACTGACCACCTCAATTAACAGCATAACAATGCCAGTTTACCTGGAGAAAGGAATCTCTGTGGGAGTGTGGATAAATTCCTAGAAGTGGGCAAGTTTATTATGCCTTGAAAAATAGGGGCACAAGCTACCATACGCTCTAAGAATTTGAATAAAATTCCTAGAAGTGGGCAAGTTCATTATGCACATACCTTGAAAAATAGGGGTAAAAGCTAGCAAACATCTACTTAATTCCAAGAAATTGTATTGACTAGGAAAATTCTTAATTATAATAAAAATCTCAAATCAAATACAAATAATGTCACAGCCTTCCTGAAAAGTGTAAAAAAATGCTCAAAATGACCTAAAAATTGCTAAAAAAAATGACATATCCGTAAAAAAGTTAAGAAATGCAAAAAAAAATGCCCTAACGAATTGCTTTTATTTAACCCGGTTTTTAATGTCATACATTTCCATATATGCTAGCAATGTTTAAACCTTCATAAGAAAAAGTGCAAAATCATTAATTGCCTTGCCTACAGATTACTATTATTTGTAATGCAACAACTGAAATTTCTCGTTATAATTTAGATGGTTATTAAATGATTCCGTTTACGTACATCTACTGAAAAATACTCACAAAAACAAATATAAACTTCAATATATATTTCAAGGAAAATGACAATTTAATTTAAATGGTTTGGAATATCATAAAACAAATATAGTAACTGTTAGAGAGAATGTGCCGCCTTCCTGATACTCATTTCTAGCTAAAGCGGAAAATAATATAACAAAACGTTACGCCATCATATTGCACCGTTTACTTTGTTGACAAATCTGTGGTTATGTAATGCAGCTTGGGTTTAAATGTATTTTATTACATCTCTCCAAGCGAAACAGCAACTGAAAATGTACACAGGGGGATGCATAAAGATGAAAAGCTAATGAAATGAACCCGTTTTACCCAAAGTACTCTTTCGTTTTTGATATCGGGACTGTGACAATTTTTTTCTCCAATCCGCACGACAACTGAGAGAGAGCTGTAGGGAGTGATTAGACTAGAAACACCGCGAATCTATATAGTTTAAATTCATTTCGCACGGCTACATTGCCCCAGTATTTTTATCTCCCCGCTCCCCAACCCCTCTCTTACCCTGCTCCAGTAACAACCCAAATACAAGTGCATTGGTCCATATTTCACAGGACGCTCAGAATGTCATGTGCAAATCAAAATGTAATTACAATCCTAATTGTATGAAGTGATCAAAATTGAACCAATTTCGAAATCCCGGTTAGCAAATAGGATGAGAGAGAGAGAGAAAGAGAGAAGGGGTGGAAGAATGTCCCTGTAGGGGGGATTGTGAAACACAAGGTGACTCTCCGTGAGGAAGCTGTCCTTCGTGGAGTATCGGTCAAGGCCACGTATACGTACATTTAACACAGCGGTGACCAAAACTCGAGCTGCAGTGATTAGCTGATTACATGCGACAGACAATCTATGAAGTAAGGAGACGGAGAAAAGGTAGTTGGCATGAAAACTACGACCAGTGGTGGTTCCTGTACTAACATCTTGATCAATCTCGCGGATAAAAACTCAAGCTTTGCTGTATCAGTAATGTCACTGCTGTCATCAAGAGCCAGTGAATAATATACGATTTTCTTACTTCTTTTTTTTTTTAACCTCCTTCTTGAATATAATCAGGATTTTCTAAATTCTTCTCTCGATACATGGTTGAGAAATTCGTAGTTTTTTCAAAGTTAAAAACTTCGTATCGACAAGTTATTTAAGCCAATTTAATCATTACTCTTCTGAGAAATTCTGTTCTATTAAAACGCTTTAGAGCACGAGATATTTCAAATCCCAATAGGTAACTGACTTCCTTACATTTATTTATATCATCTTTCTCTTCCTGGCTATGATTTAAAACATGTCAATTCCTGGCGTTTAACAGTTCTTTGGCACATAATATTGAATCGGTTTTTCTACAATATTATTATTAAATGAATAATTAATAAATAGTTACCTTCATTTAAGATTAAGAAGATTAAAATTGAGATAAAACGTAATAATTTTATCCTTCTAGGGAGAAGATCTAAAAATGTCAATATTCATGCACGTACAGAAGAATTATAGAAAAACATAGTGGTCAGTAATAATAATAATAATAATAATAATAATAATAAATTATTCAGCGTGGCAATTAATGTTGCTATATACTCCTAACTGAACTGTTGAGCAAAGTAAACAATTATGTCATATTACATTTTGTCCGACAGAATAACAAAAAAATTATCCTTCTCATTCTTTACGAAACCACCTCTTACTGCTTGTAGAGACAGAGTTTGTAGAGCGACATGATACCGCCACTGCTTGCCTTCAGTACGTGAATGAAAAACACAGCAATGTACAGGAAACTCCTCGTACCATTTGAATGTCTGTGATTACACGATGTAATCACGATACTCGTTTTGGTCACCGCTGATTTAACAAAAGTAACGTAAACCAGAGCAGAGGACTCTACAGACGTGCAGTAAGTTATAATAATTTCCGTGATTCAAAAACTTATCCAACTGTTTCTTACAAAGACGTGCACCTTTCATATGAATTAATGTGTGATTCACCATCAAAACGACAAAAATTAAGCATCGAGAATGAAATCAATTCGTAACAGCGACGTATCTGTAAAGGCTGGTTCACAATAAACCGGAAACAGAAACGACAACGAGAACGAGAACGGAAATATTGTTAAAATAAATGTATTTAAATTCGCATTTTATTTTAACAATATTTCCGTTCTCGTTCTTGTTGTCGTTTCCGTTCCCGGCTTTTTGTGAACCAGCCTTAAATCACGAATAGGGAGCGAAGTATGGACACCAAAACACTGCCTAGAGGTGGCTACAGGTTTAAGGAATACTGGTTACAGGATGACGTTAGTTGTTTACTTTATTGCTGTAGCTACCTTCAGGTTCGTATGCAAAACTAAAAACGTCGAGTGAAGGATCTCTGTTCATTCGAAGTTTAATGGGTTCGGGTTTTGTATTGTTTACTGCATTATAATAGATTGTTTCGACAGCAAGCCTATTTTCTGTTTAAAAACTAAACTTTTCGTTAGGAGTTCAGTTGTAATCTAGTGAAGGTACTGCGAAGAAGTATTAAAATGCCGGCAATAAAATCTACCAACTTTACCTGTGCTTGTAAAAGACTTCGGAGATGACTATTTTTCAGTCAACAACGAAAATATATTATTACAGCGTAATTTGTGTGTAAATTAGACATAAAAGTTAATAAGAGTCATGATTTACAACAGTGGTGTCGATGAAGGGGAAATAAAAATGCCCAGGCTTCCCCCACCAGTACTTCCCAGGTACCGTACCTGCTCTGATCTGACGAGCTACGCTACAAGGAATGGGTTCAGTGGCGGACACTCAATGTCATGTACGAATCGTAATAATGTTTACAAACTTTATGTGTATTTGTAGTACGGAAATGTAATACAACAATATTAAGACTACAGCATATCAATACAATTATTATTTTTCTCTCGTGGTGATATGGAGGTCTTTGCAGCTACGAGTAGGTCAATATCGGGCTGTAATTTACTAACACTTACACGCAATGTTGCAACTAGGTTAGAATCACTTATCCTCGATCTTCTGTTGTTCTTGTTGTTCATAACTGAGAAGAACTGCTCGCAGACATAGGTTCCTTCAAACATGGCTAACATACGAGAGGCGAGATTCTTCAGATTAGGATACAAATCTTTATCACTTAGTCTCCATAATTCTATCCCTATTTTTCCACTGCTTCGTATCCGTGTATTATTCTGCATGTCAACGATTTCTAGCTGACAGTTCAGTGGAGCTTCTTTGGTTTGACTGCAAATGGATTTTCAAATATTAACATTTCCACATTCATTTCATTGATGTCATGAAACCTGGTTTCAAACTCAGAAAATAGCATTTCCAGAACAGGTTGGTATTTCGTAATAAATGAACCTTTTGGTTTACTAGTGATTGAAGATGATGTAATTCTGCCTTCTGCGGTTGATGCAACCAATAGCTTCAGTTTACCCATAAAGGACCTAATGGCATCTGCCATATCCACGATGGAGCGGTTTTTCCCTTGTAGAGCTCTATTTAACCGAGTTAAATGATCACACAAATCCATTAAGAAGAAAAGATCCAAAATCCACTAGCTATCGGATATTTCGGGGATGGCAATATTGTGTCCCTCTAAGAAGAAGTCTACTTCCGCACGGATATTGTAGAAGCGATGAAGCATATTACTCCTGCTTAGCCACCGGACATGGGAGTAGTAAGTTAAATCGTCCTAATCACAACATATGTCGTGTAAATATTCTTGAAAATGTCGATGCCGCAGTGAATTAGCTTTAATTAAATTAACAGCTTTTACCACTATTGACATTACGTTCGCTGAATTTGCTGATTTTGAACATAGTGCTTCTCTGTGAATAATACAGTGTACCATTTTGACTTAATTTCTAGATATCCCTATTTCAGTCAGAAATAACCCACGAGAGTGACCTATCATAGAGGGTGCTCTGTCCGTTGTTAATGATAACAATTTCTCCCACGATAGCTCATACTTGCAAGCAACCATGTGCAGTGCCTCAAAAATATCTTCACCTGACGTGTGTCCCTTTATGGGTACTAGATCCAGGAATTCTTCAAATACATTTAATTCATTGTCTACCTAAAAAATATAGCTAATTGTGCTGTACGCTTAATATCAGTGCACTCTTCTAAGGCTAATGCGTACTACGTAAGACCTTTTATCATAGATCTTAACTGGTCTTCTATGTCGGAGTTCATTTCTGCTATTCTGGACACTACTATCGTTCTTCCTAGACTAAGTATTTTAAATGAATTAATAATATTGGGGCAAATCTCCTCTGCTACGGTTACAAATAAGCCTTTTGCGAATTCTCCATCTGAAAAGGGCTTGGTGTTTTCAGCTATCAGTTTCGCAACTCTATAGCTAGCACGCAGAATATTGACGGGTGAAATTCCCTGCTGGTCACGTTTTTTGCTCCTATAGAAAGTCTCCTTTAGTTCATGGAGTTTTCTTTTCCGTTGTGTACCTGACAGACTAGTACCATATTCTTGGTAATGGCTACTCCTGAAATGTATGTTGATATTGTACCCTAATAGTACATTCAACGTTTTAGAACATATTAAAAAACATGGCTTATCTTCATGAAGCACAAAAAAGAATTCTTCCCCCCACTCGAAGCGAAACAGAGCACTGGACATGTTCAAGCAACGCCACAGGTTGTTATTATACCAGGTGCAATGATGCACGACGTGATTGACAGACTATAGTCCGCGACTGCTGGCAGGTCCCCTGCTTACGTCACATTTCGTGGAGAGGGTGAACAGAGGGGAAAGCACCGTCGTGCGCTAAACGGCATGACTGATTTACAAAAACATTGTGATTCTAAAATACACATGAACATCTGAAATTGTTTAGTGATTTGATTTCGGATCAGTCCACTTTTAATATGACTTGTGTCTCATGCTGATATGTGGGAATATTCCGTTTCTTTTTTGGCATTCCCGTTGATGGAATAGCCTATTTATTCCAGAAGGCAGGTAACTATTGTCGCGGATAGAGTTTGTTTTAAACTGGTATTGAGTTAAAATAACGGTTTACTAAACAAATAAATTCATCAAGAACAAAAGAAGCTGTTACATCTGAAAAATTACACTCTTCTATAAAGAGATAATGTGATTTTCAAGATTGCATCAAATTAGGAAAGATATGATCAAATTACCCCCACTTATGAATATTCCTATGGAATTAATGATTCGTTAAGATTTTTCTTTTCGAAAAGTAACCACTGCATTTTAAATGGTTTTTATGTATTATTCGAAAAATAAAATAAGTTATAACCTAGGGAATATTCAAGCACCACTTTTACAATCCTTACAAATAATTAGTGGAAGAATTTCATGAATATTGAGAAACGTAAGTGCGGAGTTCTTCCGAGGATAAGTTCACTGCTATGAATGGAATGTAGAAGTTATTATATGTCCTTCTTCAGCGTTTACAAGAACTGAAAGCTTTTATTTACTAAGAACGGGGACTTGGAAGACGGAATGTAATAATGGCTGATTTTGAAAAATGTCTTTTGAATGCAGCATTATGACAATTCGTAGAGAGACATTTTCATTTCTGTTTGAGTAAGAAATGAAACCTTACTTCCCCTCGCCGTTCTTCTGCTCTTTTCTTAAAGAAAAATCTTGCTTATTCAGGACAGGAGAAGAGTTCCAAGTACTGACAGCTTGTCGGGATGTCTTGAAAATCTCAAGTCTCCCATCATAAACTTTATTTCAAATGAGGGTTTAGGACTAATGAAGATTTCGTGAGATGTTACAATATAAAGACTCAGCCGAATATTTAACAGTACTTGACTTTTAATATTAGATTTTATATCCCCGTGGAGAGGGTGTATAGAATGAAGACCTACTGTGTAATATTATGTACTTATATTTATAATTTATAAATACTTTTATATCCAGTCCATTATGGCAGAACGACTTTCGCGGAATAAAATCAAAGAGTCAGAGTCTACACTGACGGTCTGCGTATGAACTTCCGCGAAAACAAATTCTATTTGTCTTTAACTACATTAATGGTGGGTTGCAAGAACCCATTCATTCCTTCGTTGGATGCTAACGGCCCAATATGTTTCGAAAGACGCGTTGGAAGAAACGTCTTTTTATGTTGTTGGTCCGTTAAGGGATTCACTTCCATAATAATATTTATTCCTCCTTTAGACAACCATCTTGCTTACATGTTACGTATTGTTCAGTAGCTGATGTATTTTGATTCATCGTAATATCATCGGCAACAGATTCAAACAAGCGATATTTTGTATAATAGGCCTATATACAAAATGTTAAAATAATATTACATATCGATGACTAAGAAGTGATGTCTCGTATCTACAAATTTTCAGGTGAACTAAACAAAAGTTTTGAAAATAATTTTTTCTCAAAATAAACAAATTTTTATATAAGTTTTGGCTTCACAAAAATTTTGTACTCTAGGACAAAATATTAGTTAACTGTCCGGTTGTAAACATAACAACAGTAATAATAATAATAATAATAATAATAATAATAATAATAATTACAGCAGAGTTCGGATAGGTTAGTTTCTGTCAGATGCGTTTCCAATTCACTATGGGCTAAAGCAAGGAGATGCACTATCACCTTTACTTTTTAACTTTGCTCTAGAGTATGCCATTAGGAAAGTCTAGGATAACAGAGAGGGTTTGGAATTGAACGGGTTACATCAGCTGCTTGTCTATGCGGATGACGTGAATATGTTAGGAGAAAATCCACAAACGATTAGGGAAAACACGGGAATTTTACTGGAAGCAAGTAAAGAGATAGGTTTGGAAGTAAATCCCGAAAAGACAAAGTATATGATTATGTCTCGTGACCAGAATATTGTACGAAATGGAAATATAAAAATTGGAAATTTATCTTTTGAAGAGGTGGAGAAGTTCAAATATCTGGGAGCAACAGTAATAAATATAAATGATACTCGGGAGGAAATTAAACACAGAACAAATATGGGAAATGCCTGTTATTATTCGGTTGAGAAACTTTTATCATCCAGTCTGCTCTCGAAAAATCTGAAAGTTAGAATTTATAAAACAGTCATATTACCGGTTGTTCTGTATGGTTGTGAAACTTGGACTCTCACTTTGAGAGAGGAACAGAGACTACGGGTGTTTGAGAATAAGGTGCTTAGGAAAATATTTGGGGCTGAGAGGGATGAAGTTACAGGAGAATGGAGAAAGTTACACAATACAGAACTGCACGCATTGTATTCTTCACCTGACATAATTAGGAACATTAAATTCAGACGTTTGAGATGGGCAGGGCATGTAGCACGTATGGGCGAATCCAGAAATGCATATAGAGTGTTAGTTGGGAGGCCGGAGGGAAAAATACCTTTGGGAAGGCCGAGACGTAGATGGGAAGATAATATTAAAATGGATTTGAGGGAGGTGGGATATGATGATAGAGAATGGATTAATTTTGCTCAGGATAGGGACCAATGGCGGGCATATGTGAGGGCGGCAATGAACCTGCGAGTTACTTAAAAGCCAGCAAGTAAGTAAGTAATAATAATAATAATAATAATAATAATAATAATAATAATAATAATAATAGTAATAATAATAGAGAACGGTTACATCAGCTGCTTGTTCATATGCGGATGACGTGAATATGTTAGGAGAAAATCCTCAAACTATTAGGGAAAATATGAAAATTGTAATTGAAGCAAGTAAGGAGATAGGTTTGGAAGTCGTCGTCTTCCTAACAAGTATTAGGCCGAGTGGCCTGTTACGGTCTCAAACTAGAATTTTCAGTCCATCTCTTCTTCAGACGACCTAGAGATCTTTTGCCATGCGGATGGTAATGAAACAGTGCTTTTGGAATTAGGCATCGATCCATTCCTTGGAGATGACCCTTCCACTGAAGTTGATACTTGCTGATGAACTGCATAATGGGTTATATTTGAAGTTCTTGCATTATGTCCTCATTTTTTTGTGATCCCAGTCTTTAGATCCTTTCAATTTCTTTTTAGTTTCCGAAATTACTGCTATTGAAATATTCTTTTTGGCAAAAATATCATCTAATTGATCATCTTTGTGTGAAATGCCCCGTACATTCAACGTTCCAAATTTTAAAATGTTTTCTTTTTTCCATATCTTGTACTTGTTCTTGCCTGTGTCGTCATCATTATAATCCATCTTTGTCATCCGAGGCTTCTGTTGAGACTTGAAAGCAATGTGAAAATAACGCTCAATGGGTTGGGGTTTCCACCTATGCAGCATTTCCTCTGCATATGACATTTCAGTTATACCGCTGAAGGTTTGGAAGTAAATCTCGAAAAGAAAATATTCACAAAGAGACACTTCCACCTAAAATTAACGGAAGAAAACTGCGAGAGATATTGCGAACTCGATCTTTCCACTCTTGGAATCTCTTACCGCATAAAGGAAAGGTATCATCATTATATGCAGACTGCCCTAATGCTAATTCCTGGATGTCTACAAAATCACCATTACATTCATCGGAATACATAAATGCACTGAAGATGTCCTGCAACCTGACAGCAGTAAGATCGGTGCCTGATCGAACGTTCAGCAAATCGGCTGCAAAGAGACAGAAACCCTTGGACATGTGCTGAGGTTCTGCCGAAGCACCGAACTGTTTCGAAACAATCGTCACCATCGAGTCAGAGCATCTGTAGCTCAAATACTACAACAACGAGAATGGGAAGTGCATGAGGAAGTTCATTGTCTTTCCGTAGAAGACTCCAATCGGAGAGCTGACATCACAGCACTTAAAAGGAATGAAAATGTAGCATTGGTTTTAGATCCCACCATTCGCTTCGAAAGGAACACCACCCAGGCAGAGGAAGTAAATTAAAAAAAAACAGGCTATCTACGAACCCTGCCTGCCATTCCTGTCAGAAAACATATAAAATTCCAATTAATCAATTGATTGTGAGAGGCCTCTTATTTGGAGCAAGAGATACCCTACAAAATTCAACGGTGATGTCCTTAAAAGTCTAAAAATTAATTTCTATGAAATTCTATTTAAAATTCTTAGAGATTCTCTCCAAATAATAAATTATCACTTATGTTTAGTTAAGTTAATTTTTCTTTCACTGTTAACACTGTATTCATTTTAATCTTGATCTTCAACTTCGTAAATTCATTACTGTATTATTCCCTTCTGGATCCTTGTCGTTACCCTCTGTGGAGGGCTGATGATTTTTTCAAATCTTTCTCTCTCATTATTATTATTATTATTATTATTATTATTATTATTATTATTATTACTAGCCGTACCCACGCTCTTCGTTGCACTTGTTATAAATAATAATAATAATAATAATAATAATAATAATAATAATAATAACAATAATAATAATAATTTATTTAACCTGGCATTGTTATATTTCCAAATACAGCTTTGTTATTGTTAGTGAATAATTAATTTATTATGAATTATAAATCGTTTGCTCTTGAATTACTTTCAAAGTTGCATTTAGAACTATAAATATAACTGTTATTGCCATTCAGTAGTTTCTGGAGTTATTCGATTAATTCTGCTTTTAAGCTTGGTATTATATTAGACTCAACAGCGTCTGAAATAAAATACATCTGTAAGAATTGAAGGTTGACATAATTCTCAGCTGGAAGAAGGTTTTGTCACCAAACGATACCATTTGAAATAAGGTGTTGTACTGCCCTATATTATTTAAAACGTGTGTTGATAACGGATGTACTTCTATAAGTGCCTACCGAAGTTTTTAATTGGTTGTGGGGGATCTTGAATCTCAGGAAGAAAAACTTTTCCAGCAGCGCAACGTATTCAAGACTAATTTACAAACATGTTAAACGAATTATTCTTGCAACGAAAACGGATGCTCCCTAGACCAATTAGTCGTATTTCAATTATGTGATTACTTCATAGTTTCATCTGGTATTGTATGACGTTATGACTGAAATACCTATGTTGTTAATTGTTTTTATTGTAAAATTCGGCCATAACAGACCGAGTATATAAGATCTCGCGCACAGAGGCGTGGAGTTCTGAGTTTGAGATGGCCTACAAGCCACAAGTCATGCTAAAGATTTTGGTTTGTTAATTATTCAGGGTCGGGCGTAGAAATTGGTTATCACTATTTTACACTAAACCTTGTTTTGAAATTAAGACTAGTACTGTCTGATAATAAATCAACAAAAAAAATTGCGGATTATCCACAAATAAGACAATTTATAAAGAAATAGAGTTGCACTATTTCTCAATGCACTGGAACGGGTCATAGGTCTCCTGTATAATTCTACCGACTGCTTGTGTATTCTACGATGCAATCTTCTTTCATCGGAATTGTTTTCTTCCTTCCGCATCGTGAATAAACTGCACTAAGGTTTCGATTAAGTGAATCGATATATGTCGGTGATTGTAATTGTTCAAAATGAGCAGCAGGAAAATGTCGTGGCACAAAATTTATATATAAATACAAGATGTAATAGGCGAAAGGGCCCAGGGTGTATTTTTTATTTTAGTGCAACTCTTTTTATTTATAAATTGTCTTATTTGTGGATAATCCGCAATTTTTTTTGTTGATTTTTTATGAGACAATACTAGTTTTAATTTCAAAAAAAGGTTTAGTGTAAAATAGTGATAACCAATTTCTACGCCCGACTCCTAGTTTTAATTTCAAAACAAGGTTTAGTGTAAAATAGTGATAACCAATTTCTACGCCCGACCCGAACTGTTACCTATTAAGTATACATTACCGCAGCTCACCCAAATACGTAATAAAGCAATAGAAGTAATGTACTGTTATGTTACTGAATAATTAATACTTAATATGTGCCGCGTGTATATTTGTAAAAATTATTCTATCTCTGGCTTTCATTGTTTCATAAACACGCAACGCAAATCAGACATCAAATTTCAGTACGGTACCTCAAAATAGCATTAAATTTGACTGCAGTACATAGAGCTAATTATTAGTTTCAACAGTATATAAAGTTTTCTGTTTAGTCCTACCTTATAAGCATTTGTGCCCAGTCCTCTATTCACTCAATAAGCTTCTGTAATGACATAAAGCCTACGTCCAACTAAAGGAACTACACTTTCCAATGATGAAAGAATTATTTAAATCCATTAAATAGTTTCTTGAGATTTCTCCATACATACACACAACTGCTCTCTCTTTATAATATAGTAATATTATTATCACATATCATATCATCCGTAAATGAATCCGATTGTTGTCCAAGGATTCCAAGGCCGCCTTAAATAAATGCAGTCATTCGTATGTATATTCGTGGCTAACGTTGCATATTAATATCACGTGGCCAGGATATAAAAAGCATTGTTATTTTAAAACAAATATATCTGGCCATATGGTAATGCAGAATTCCTGCACGGAAATATTACGTATAGGGAGCGGATTTTTATGTGCTAAAATTTTAAATATATTTACTTTTATGTGATAAAAAGTACGAAAATATTTGCTAAAAATATTTTTTTAAACATGACAAAAATACCTTACTTAGCTTGGAAAAAAATGTTACTAGCTACTCACCAACCACACTAGAGTGCTAGTAGTTGGCCGAGAATTGCAGTGAACAACAAAGATCGTCTCCAAATTCTCCATCACAAATGCATGCCGATTATCTCTGAACAACGACTTATACTGTGAAAACCATCTTTCCACATCACAGGACGTCAGACGTGCATATTTAAAGAGAGGAATGTCACAAACACAAACACCGTCAATTTCACCTACAGGCACACCCTCCAATACTTGAGCAACTTTACACATTTTTTTATATCCACTGGAATTTGTCCCTTAGTACTGTACTTGTACTTCTGAACCTGGTAGCGAGTCTAGTTTAATTTTCACTGCACGCACCTCCCTGTTTCAGACAACAGGTTGAATGTTTCGAGTTTTTTTTATGGTGTCACACAAAAAGCTTAGATTTGCTAATAGGAAAGCCTAATCGTTTTTAAACAACCATCTTTCAGTATATATTGAAGGATATCAATTGACGAAGCCCGATAACAGGGAATCACAACAAGCGAGAGGCGAGTGATTTGTTTAAATTAAATAATGTTCATATCCGAGCTCTTCTCTATTGTTTTTCACAAACAAAGCGTGGAATGAAATCATCTTCAGCAACATAAACACTCCTAATTATGTGTTGCAAGATCTCTCCTCCTTGGCCATGTTAATTTATTCTCTAATAATAACATTGATATACTGCCTAGCAATTCTCAGAACTTGAGGCGATACTATTACAAAAATAGATCACGGATACACCACACAGCGCTTAGAAACACGAAGCAACCAAGAATTCTTAAAAAGATAACGTACTTCTGAGTGATATAATTGATTTAGTTTTAAAATGTTTAAAAGTTCTTGTAAAAAAATTATTTAAGTAAAAAAACTCCAAGATTTATGTGTTTATAATAGATTTCCTGAAAATATGTATTTACATAATTTTTTTGTGAAAATGTGTGTTTTTATGTGAAATAAAATTCGGGTTTTAAACTTGAAATTTCATGTTCGGAATTTTTAACTTTGTTAATTGTGTTTTATCACACGCAAAAATAATATTTAATTGTATAGAAATCCACTCCTTAATTATGCACTTCGGTACATGATAGTAATATCAATCCTATCAAAATTTTGCATAGAATAAAAGGTATCGGAAATCGTTTTTAAAGAAACTTTTGTTATGTAACATTTGTAAAAAAAAAATGAGTAATAAGAGAGATATTTCGATTTATTTAATTTAGGACCCCTTATAACACCCCTTTTAAATAAAGTATTTTGAATGACATATAGACTAAAATCTAAGTTACAACGAACTTAATTTATATTCCAATTTTCATCGAAATCCGTTCAGCCATTATTGCGTGAACAGGTAACAAACATCCAGACAGACAGACAGATAGACAGACATACAAACAAAAATAAAAAAATGCGATTTTCGGTTTCAGGATGATTAATTATACATGTTAACACCAATTATTTTTTGAAAAACAAAAATTACCAGAAAAATTTCGGTTATTATTATTATTATTATTATATCATTGTTATTATTATTATTATTATTATTATTATTATTATTATTCTTACTAGCCGTAACCGTGCGCTCCGCTGTACCCGTTAGAAATAAATATAAAGTAATTACTTAATTAAAATAGCACATTTGATCCAGGGAACATTAGTGTTTCATAGAAGGATAAATCGTTTAATATGTTACTTAATTTAAATTGTATTTAAATAATTAAAATGCGATCATTTTGATCCAGAGACCATTAATTTGGTGCAAATGACAATTCCTTTAACATGTTTCTTAATTGTTATTACATGCAACCATAGTTTAATGAAGACTGACATATCATTTAGTTTTAATGTGTATACTTTATATTACTTGCTATATTATGTTTCCATTGAATTATGGTAATAACTTAATTTTAGCCCTTGTTTTTTACGTCTGTAGTAAATGGCGCTTGGCCCATATGGTTCTGAACCCTACAAATAACTTAAATAGTGATATAGCATATAATTAGTGATATATAATTATATTTCTTTCTTTCGATCTCCTATGTACCATTGCCATGGAATGAATAAATGGGTTTTTGTTCCTACTCAAAAATTTTATATTTTGCACAGAGGAGTTATTGCAGGAACAACAACGCTATAATCTGAGGTGGCGGTGAAAATGTATTGTATTGTTATTTTAAAAGTCTTGTATATTAGCTTTCGATATTACTTCATACAAACACAGAAACATTTTCTGTAGGATATGTTTAATATCTTTCGATTGTTGTTGTCAAGGCCCCTTATAGATGAAGTCATTTGTTTCCATTTCATTACAGACCAATAGGTGACATCGTTATTTTAATTTTGAAACTCATTTATCTCATTAAATATCAGTCCTATCAAATTTTTCTTACAATAAAACTTATCGGAAATCATTTTTAAAGAAACTTTTGTTATGTAACATTTTTCATGAAAATCAATAATGAGGAAGACATTTCGATTTATTTAATTCAAGCCCCCTTATAACCCCGCTTTTAAATAAAGTATTTTGAATGCCATATAGCCTAAAATCTAAGTTACAACGAACTTAAGTTATATTTCAATTTAAATATAAATCGGTTCAGCCATTATCGCGTGAAAAGGTAACAAACATCCAGACAGACAGACATACAAACAAAAATTTCAAAAAAGCGATTTTCGGTTTCAGGATGGTTAATTATACATGTTAACACCAATTATTTTTGGAAAATCGAAAATTATCAGAAAAATGTTGGCTACAGATTTATTATTAGTAAAGATTATTATTATTATTATTATTATTATTATTAATTTGTTCGTGGACCCCCACATTTAGTGCCCTCTGGCCCCTCAGAGTTCCGCGGTCTGCAGGTTAAGAATTATTGCAATACGCTGCACGGTTGTCCAGTAGAGTTATATCCGAAATGTTCGCATACACACGAAATTTTTGCCGCGTATATTTCATTTTAAGAAAGCAATTGAAAGCTGTTTTAATGTACCGTCTATTTCGTAGGCTGCGTAAAGCTTTTCTTCCCAGATTACAATAATATTCACTTAACCGTTAGAAAACTGGCGAGAGTACTAGGTTAGAAAAGTAATGCGTTAATCTATTGAATACGAAACCTGAAATAAGAAACAATTACTGTCTTCCAATATTTCTATAACCAATAGTGATGGATAGTCACCATTCACTGTTGCAATAAATTGATGTTCGATTACTGGTTACAGTTAAATTGGTACTTTAAGTTCTGAATTGCCTACAGTTTAATTTTAAATTGCTGCAGTTTTTTATCTCTGCAGTACCAATTTGGTAACACTTGTGAAGGGGAATAAAAATGTCTCACTTTCAACCATCGGGTACCGCAATTTTGTTCTACAATTTTCCGTAATGACAGAACAGTTCAAATTGCAGCAATGGATGTAATAGCAGAGAAGAGGGCTTTAATTATAATGTTAGTTTAAAGTGTACAACTTTATCAACTTCAATAACAACGTGACAGTATTTAACTTGTAATTTACGTCTCTTTACATCACAAACAAAAAATGTAATAATGATGATAATTATAATAATAAAATAGTACTTGTAGTAGCAACAACATCTGGAGGCAAAGCCGTCATGCTGCAATACAACTTAACCGATACACTTGTCTCGATACTTTACTTTTTGCTGACGACGAAATTATTATTGCCAAATCAGAATGTGATTTACACAGAGCAGTTTACAACTTACCGACAACCGCTTTAAAATTTAACATGGAAATATCAACTGAAAAAACTAGATGACATTTTTAGGAAAAGATAAAATTCCATGAAAATTTATTATAAATAATACATTAGTAGAAGATGTGAATTCATTTAATTATTCAGGTTGTAATTTATCAACAGTAATATCACTAGGCCTAGAGGTTTTGATTTATCTAGAGAAAATCAAAACTCGAGTGGGATTTAATTGTCTATTACACGAGTAGAAGAAAGTATATAAAGATTAGAAGTAACGAAGTACTCCAATACAATACAATATTAACTGACTTACGAAAATACAACTGTCGTCAAATGTATTATTGTACCATCTCAACATTACAAATATTACGCTAAATGGCAGTGGTGTGTTATGATTATGTGATGTTATCAGGTGTGCCAACTATGGAATCTTCATTGAACTCTGTAGACGGTTACTAGTCAAGAAGGCTTTGTTGATTCAATTTCATTTTTATTAAAACAGTTGCATTCCACTTCAATTATACGGATCCCAGTAATCAACGTCATTTTACAGATGATTTTCAATAAATCTTAGTATTAAACAATCTCTGATACGTGACTATCAATAATATCATATTGCAGAAGCTACAACATAACTTAAATAATATAAACAAGTGTTAGGAAAGTTTTAATTAGGGATAATGAAATAAACAAGAGAAGCTTTAATTAAAGATGATGACATAAAAAATAAACATGAATAATTTTAAAAGGAACAATTATTGAATGTACAATTTTCAAATTTGAATGTTTTAGTGGTTGATGTTAGTGTTTTATATCAGACGTATGCTTAAAAGAAGTGGAACTCGTTGATGTACATGGTTTATTCCTCAACTTATTCAGGATTTCCGAATGGTGCTCTTCATTTATTTGTAAATGGAATTTCAGGGAAGATGCATAGGTATGACCAGTGATCTTTATTAATTCTTGTTCTTGAATGCAATGCGAGTCATAGGGACGCGATAAAATTAAACAAACGCTAGGGACGCGATAAAACTGTGCGATAAGCAGCCATGATTGGTTGAAATACGTCCTTTCATACCGTTTTATTGGTCAAAAGTAATATGACATAGTAAAAGTGTAATAGCCATATGTAAATTGTGATAGGACTGAGAAAACTTCTAAATTTTTTAAAATTTCCCTATTAATATTATATTCAAACCATCCCAAGAACAAGACATATAAAGGTGAAGATATAAAACCTTGCACGACCAGTTCTAATTTATGGCAGCAACGATAAGGAAATACGTAGAGACGGTTGACTGCAGGCGAAATGCGATTCATGCGAAGAACTGCAGGATGTTCGTTACTTGACCACCGTCGGGAAAGAACTTAAAACTGATTCTATAGTTAATTATTTACTGCATATAGACTCCAATGGAAACAGCATGTCAAGAAGATGGATTGTACTAGATGATCTAAACAAATCTTATCTTATGTTCCAAGACATAGCCTATTGAAGATACGACTAATTCTCTGTCCTACTCAATCTTCCTCTGCTGCCATCCTGAAGATTACACATACATTCAAGCACTATACTTTCGTATCTGCTTAGTACCGTAACCCCGATTTCCCGCTTACAATTTTAGGCTGTTTAATACTCTTCAAGCTGAATCCTGATATACAACTCTTACGCATTTCAAAATCTGCCATCACAAATTCTGTCAAATTGAATGAAACTATAATCCCATTCACTTCCTCTGTTAGATATCTAGTGTGTACATGGACGAGGCCTCAAGTGGAAAGTTCAAGTCACACACACACACACACACACACACACACACACACATGCAAGACCGTCTTCTCCATCCTTCATTCATTAAATCGCCTGAAAAATTGTCTACCCTTTCAACTAAAAAGAATTCTCACACAAACTTTGCTGCTGCTACATTTTGACTATTGCGACATTCTACTAACAGATTCAAATTCTAACTTAGCCCAAAGATTGCAGAGGGTTCACAATGTCTGCAAACGTTTCATTTGCAACATCCGCCAATACGACCACATTATACCTTCCCTTGAAACGCTCCAATGGGTAAGATTACAGGACCGAAGATATATCCATTCACTAATTTTCCTATATCGCATCATCAATACTTCTTCGCCTAACTATCTCTCGGTGAGTTTTAATTTCTTGTGCTCTTATCACAATTTGGGTACTCATTCTAAAAATGACCCTTTATTACCTATGCCTTGCCATAAAACAGCTCACTATTCTTCCTCTTTCACAGTATCAGCAATTCGTTTCTGAAACTCCCTTTCCAGCTCCCTCAGGAACTGTCGAACGATATTGCAATTTAAAAGTAAATTGTTTAAACACGTGACTAGTATTCATGATTAATTCTCCTTTGTGTGTGTATATATATATATATATATATATATATATATATATATATATGTAATTTTCCTCAGTGTTGTTTAATGATAATTTATTTGAATTTGTTGCTTTTCTTGTAATTTGTAATATTGGTTCACTTACCGCTTGCATATTCATTGAATGTAATTTCTAGCCTTATATTATTGTGTAATTATTATTTAGTATGTTTGCATTAATTTACCCAACTTGTGCTTGTATGGCTGTATAATTTTTTATTAGTGTTCTTTAAATATCGGTAAAATTTTATCAGCTTCTTTTGTTTCTGGCTAAGTGGAAGAGAAGGCCTGATGGCCTTAACTTCGCCAGAATAAATAAATAAATATATTATTATTATTATTACTATTATTATTATTATCATTATTATTATTATTATTATTATTATTATTATTATTATTATTATTATTAATCCTAGATATATAACATCGCATAACAACCAGTGTTGCCGACTTGATTCTTAAAAACTCTCTAAGATACAGTGTAGATACCTCTAAATTGCTAAATTGTCAACGTTAGAAAAATATTATTTTACTGCTGTTAGTATTAAAAGAAATTCGCTAAATCCCTGTATGAGCAATATATATTTCATCAATTTTATCCGCTAAACTATCACTGAGAAACACTAGATCTAGCGGGAAAACCGCTGAATTGGCAACAGTGATAACACTACGGAATATACCAAAATATACAGTACGGTAATTTCTTATTATCCTGGTCACTCACAAAGAAACAGGCAATAAAATTAGGAAGATGCCAAAGAAGAATGGAAAGGAAAATACTCGGAATAAGCCTGAAGGACAGAACCAGAAACGAAGAAGTACGGCGAAAAAGCGGCATAGAGGACGTGGTCACATTAGCTAATAGGATGAAATGGCGCTGGGGAGGACACGTGGTACGAATGCAACCTACCAGATGGGCACACACGGCGACACTGTGGGATCCAAGAATTGGCTGGAGAAACCGTGGACGACCGAGAACCAGATGGGGGGACGAGTTCAAGTTGCAGCTAGGAGGACTGTGGACCAGAATAGGACGCCAAAGAACACGGTGGAAGGACGCAGTCAGCCAACTTTGAGCGGCAGCAACAACCAGTGCTAGTGAAATTGTGGACAAAAAAACTAGGAATTTAAATAGACCATCAGGTCGGCTCTTCTGATGGTCAAGTCTCGAGCCACCCCTGCCCAAGCAGGAGGCCTTGCCCCACTGGGGATTTACGGCTTTATTATTATTATTATTATTATTATTATTATTATTATTATTATTATTCCTTTTATTTCCCTCTATTGCTGAAAAACATATGCACTTTTTTCCATAACACCCTGTACAGTATATTTTTGGTGAAAATCCGGTCAAATAATAATAATTATTAATTATAATTATTATTATTATTATTTATCTCTTAAATTTATCTCCTCTTCTTCTATCTCTCTTACGCTCTCATGTTACAGATAACAAAACCTCACATACAGAAAGCCAGGCTGTTGAATATCGAGTGATACACAGTATTTCATTTCTGACGTCATCAGTTTTAATTATGCAACTACAAAGACCATCAGAGTATCCTGGCGCGCACACACTGGTGCTGCTATGTAAATGGCTGGCTTTTAAAACAAGGACTCTTGTAATGCTGTTGTAATTGTTATCTTCATCTCTCTGGAACGCTGTTACTGCAGAACAATAGCCAGAGAGAGCTGTCAAGACGAGAGAAACAAAAGAATACAGTTGCAATTGTAAGAATCAATCCTATTCTTCTTTAGAGAAGTGTGGATAATGTTGTGTCTAGACATGATTTATGTTTGGATTATCTTCATAAAGGAAAATTTTTAAGAATATTTCGTAATTGAAGTGAATATCAGGTATTTTTTTCTGAGTGTAGGCTATAACTTAGGAATTCAACACTGCCATCCACAGACCATTATGGAATTTGATAGGCTCCCAAAAACCACGATAGAACTGATATTTAACCTTTGCTGTGAATTTCGGTGAAGTCCAGAGGGTCTAATTAGTCAAATCCACTCTCCTCACCACTATGCTGGGGTCCCCTGGGATCTTTTAAGAAGCCCAAGATAGAGTGATGTGCGGAAAGCAACGGGAAGCTACCGCATTTACCTTTCCCAAGAAAAACTGTACAGACAGAATAAGAAATGAAGCTGTTTTGGAAAGAGTGGATGAAGAAAGAATGATGCTGAAACTGATCACAAAGAGGAAAAGGAATTGGTTGGGTCACTGGTTGAGAAGAAACTGCCTTCTGAAGGATGTAATGGAAGGAAATGTGAACGGGAGAAGAGTTCGGGCAGAAGAAGACATCAGATGATAGACGACATTAAGATATATGGGTCATATGAAGAGATAAAGAGGAAGGCAGAAAATAGGAAAGACTGGAGAATGCTAGGTTTGCAGTGAAAGACCTGCCCTTGGCAGAACGCTATGAATGAATGAAATTTATCATGCTCTCAAAGGGGAGTATGGTATACGGCAATACAAATTTTCAATAGTCTTCCTGGGGACATTACACCAAAAGCCTATATTATTTAAGGTAAAACCAAAGAATTACTGAATATCTCACACTTTATATTTTGTAGACGATTCTTGATATTTCACAGAACTATGTACATATTTTAATACATTGTTAAATAACAGCTCTGAGCAATATGGATTGAAGATAAATGCAAACAAGACGAAGACCATGGTTGTAGCAAGAAAAATAAGGAAGGTAAACTTGCGAATTCTAAATGAGGCGGTAGAGCAAGTGAACAGCTTCAAATATTTGGGATGTACTATAAGCAGTAACATGAGCTGCAGCCAGGAAGTCAATAGGAAAGGAAGCTTTTAATGGAAAAAGGAACATCTTTTGCAGATCTCTGGGAAAAGAATTAAGGAAGAAACTAGTGAAGTGAATTGTGTGGAGTTTGGCATTGAATGGAGCAGAAACATGGACATTAAGACGAAATGAAGAGAAACGAATAGAAGCATTTGAAATGTGGATATGGAGAAGAATAGAGCTATGAAGTGGACAGACAGAATAAGAAATGAAGTTGTGTTGGAAAGAGTGGATGAAGAAAGAATGATGCTGAAACTAATCAGAGAGAGAAAAAAGAAATTGGTTGAGTCACAGGCTGAGAAGAAACTGCCTACTGAAGGATGCACTGGATGGAATGGTGAACGGGAGAAGAGTTCGAGGCAGAAGAAGATAGCAGATGATAGACGACATTAAGATATGTGGATCGTATGCGGAGACTAAGAGGAAGGCAGAAAATAAGGTAGATTGGAGAATGCTATGTTTGCAGTGAAAGACCTACCCATGGGCAGAACACTTATGTATGTCAATCAAGAAAAGATCAACATTTATCTGCCAACAGTTGATTACTTCAAAGCAAAATACCAGCTTGAAGACAGTGAGGTGATTGGTCTTCTTATTGGAGCTCGTGGTGTGATTCCCAAGTTCTTTGAACGCTTCAGGAAGACTTTTGAACTACCACAGACACTTACTGCTGACATCATAACTTCAGTTTTGAAACGCTCTTGCCAAATTCTGAGTCATCATATTCACTCTGTTTAATTTTTTTTATTTATTCATTTTCTATTCATATATGTTTATTTTAATTTTCTTTCTACAAAATTTATGTAAACATTTAATATTGCAAAATTCATGTAGGAGAGTATACCGAGTCCTTCTGGGCTACCTCCAATGGGAGGCAGTTATTATTATTTATTTATTATGTATTAAATGATAACTATATTTCATTGTATAATATTCTGTATAGGGAAACAGGGAAGTCATTTTCTTCCTTCAGAAGGATTTTTTTTTTTTATGTAGCAATAACGTCTCAAGAGCATTGGCTGACGAGCCCTCAAACATTTAGTGTCGTTTCACACGATTTACTTGTGTGGGCAGGCGGTTTTTTTTTACCCTTTCTGACGTTTTGGTTGGATGTGTAGAATTTTCATATCTGTGTTAATGTGTCTTTAGGCGTGGTTAGTATTTGTGATGTGTTCTGCATATGTGGAAATGTTTTGTAATTCTATTACGGCCGTGATGTGTTCTTTGTAACGTGTTTGAAATAATCTGCCTGTCTGTCCAGAAACTAAACACACTAGAACAATACGAAATATACAGACACACAAAAACACATCCAAATGAAATTCTCAACACACAACTCAATTTCAGAACACATACACTCTTTGACTCCACATTACATTACACAAATATACCCCCATAGGAAACAAAACAAAAGGCGCCAAGACCAGCGACAACCAGTTTTGAAGATGGCCAATAGCAGGCCGAAACATGTTAAAAAGGTAATAAATTTAACACGTGAAAGACATACAATACGTTTTCCGAAGTGATATAGTGTTAAAAGTTGTGTAATCAAGATGTATAAACCTTTTTGTTTGAAATATGTCAAGGAATATTCCACTGAAATTAATGATATTAGTTTTCTTATGGTTTACCTGTATTTAATTTTACGCTGAACATCGTTACAATGTTTATGTTACAGTACTCATAATCTTTGATATTTTGTCTTATCTCTTGGAAACCAGTTTTAAGGGGAAAACTTGGTATTATTACAGCAAAATAAATATTAAATCGTGTATCGCGAAGCCCACATCTCCCTCATTCCACTTTCCTTCACTATATTACATTCTCTTTTTGTTATGTCAGCACTTTCCACGTACAGCGCATAATGAGAAAATAAAAAAAACTGAAGAATTATTACAGCAGTAAGTTAAACACTGAACACTAGATCATATAAC
Source organism: Periplaneta americana (assembly GCF_040183065.1). NCBI lineage: Eukaryota > Metazoa > Arthropoda > Insecta > Blattodea > Blattidae > Periplaneta > Periplaneta americana. The sequence continues at coordinate 49,044,648 of NC_091117.1, forward strand.
TCATTCTTCCCCCATTCCTTATTCCTTATATTTACCTTTTATCATTATTCAAGAGAGAGTGCCAGCACTTCCCCCAGCCAGGCCATGAGTGACATCTCATCTCTAGCTTTGGAACAATGCAGCTACACTGACGTCCTTTATCCCAGGTTTTCTTTGTTCCAACACCACCACGCGCACTCGCGACTAAAGAGCATATCATGCATGCGGTACAGCCCGATGTGGCATCTCCCCGTGTTATTTTTGTTTTTAATACACTGGGGTAAGTTTAAATGTTTGAACACACAGTGAGAGAGGATGGGAATATCGAGTTATAGGGCACACAGGAGAATAGGATATAATATAGTTGATATGTGGGCCTTGCATGTGGAGAGAGGGAGAGGACCGCCTCTCTCATGCATAATAGAATGCATAACTCACTCTCTCTCGGAGATAGAAATGGGGGGTAGGAAGAGACGGAGAGTGAAGGGACAGTACTAGATACAAGGTTTGTCAAAATGCCTTCCGCGTCCATGAATCTATTTTCAACGAATCACGTTTCTCAAATATGGTTGCCGATATTTTCTTTCTTATTCTTATTCAATACCAGTGGCGTATGCAGAATTTTGTCAAAGGGGGGTCATTATTAAAATTGTTTACAATTTACAATCTCGATTAAAATTTAGTATATTATTATTATTATTATTATTATTATTATTATTATCATCATCATCATCAGCTGAGTTTTCACAAGGGGATATGGAACTACTTCCGAGAAGAACATTAGCGGCAACATCGTCACGCTGGGGCTGTGAAGAAACATTTGTTAGTGTAAAATTTTCACTAGGCCTACAGGGAAAACTAAATATTTATGTATAGGAAAAGAAAATGAAAATTTAAAGTTTGTTAATTTAAAAATTAAAAATTACGGTTTTTTTAACGACGATAGCAATTGCAAAGGTTATACCAGCGTCGCCGGTATGGCGGAATTTTGTCCCGCAGGAGTTCTTTTACATGCCATTCAATCTACTGACATGAGCCTGTCGCATTTAAACACATTTAAATGTCATCTACCTCGGCAGAGATCGAACCCGCAACCTCGAGCACAGAAGGCCAACGCGATACCAACTACGCTATATGGGTAGAGGGCGACAAAGTTTGATAATGGAGAAAAATTAGAACCATCTATTGAATACATTTATTTACGCACAATGATAGACCATTCAGGAGATAATACAGTGGATTTTTTAAGTAGGTTATTTTACGACGCTTATCAACATCTTAGGTTATTTAGCGTCTGAATGAGATGAAGTTGATAATGCCGGTGAAATGAGTCCGGGGTCCAGCACCAATAGTTACCCAACAGTTGCTCATATTGGTTTGAGGGAAAACACAGGAAAAACCTCAACCAGATAAGTTGGCCCGATCGGGAATCGAATCTGGGTCACCTGGTTTCGCGGCCAGACGCGCTAACCGTTAATCCACAGGTGTGGACCAGTGAAATTAAAAACAGAATTACACAAACAAAACAAGCAATATATGCTCTAAATTCTATTTGGTGGAGCAAAAATATTACAAAACAAAAATAGAAAATTACAAATATATCAAACCATAGTTCAAAGAATCTTAAGATATGAGGGATTGACAACCAGATTGGACCAAGTCCATCTGGAATAGTTCTGAGATATTGAATCTTAAAGTTCCTGGCTCACGCTTAGCAACCTTCACCTTCCATAGGAAATGCTGCTCTCTGTGTAGTAATAAATGCGTTATGGACTTTGTTTGTTATGGCAATGAATAAATCTAAGTTTTCTTCATCCGAGATTGTATTAATCCACAAACTGATCACTGGTGGACTTGGTCCACTCTGGTTGTGATCCAGATGAAGTTTGGCAAATTCCAGTAGGAAAGCAGAAAGGGATTTTAAGTATACAAATGGATGTCTTAAGAAGATCAGCTGGGAAACCTAAAATGGAAAAAAAAAATAATAATAACAAATAGACAAAATTAATAAAATAAATTATGGAAGTGCAAGACAAGCCAGACATTATACAGTAGATATAATAGAAAGGACAGGGTTATAGTAGTATGGCCATAGCCTATCAAAAGAATACCAGAACAACGATTACCAAAAATAAAATCATGGAATGGATCCCACCAGAAAGAAGAAAAAAAAAACGACGACCAAAGAAGACTTGGACGGAGGGCGTACTAGCAGCTATGAATGCACGAGGATTAGAGCCAGGCCAATGAATGAACAGAGAGGATTGGCGTTTGGTTTCCGGAAGACGGAGACAGTTGCTGTGACATCGGATTGATAGATAGAAATACTCGTTTATAAATTTCAATAATTTTCAGAACATATACATTGAGTTGGAGGTCTGTTATTAAATTTGCTTATTAAAATTACAGTCAAAATGAAGAACGAAGATTGCGTCACTTTATTTACTTAGATGAATTTAATATTTCATATTAATTGAGGCAGAAAAACACGGCATTTAAGAAGAATTTATTGATAGCGGAGAAGTTTAACGCTATAGCCGAGTTGTCGTATCAACCTATGCCGTTATGATAAAGTTCAATCACAGTCTAATATATACAGTTACGAAGCTTGAGTTGTGAGGGTGCTAGGAACAATATACTGTGACAGAACTATTTCGCATTGTCTGTAATGAGGCGATATTAGCGATCCTAGTGGTTAGCAACTATCTATGGATGTATATTTACTTCGTATTGAGCTTCGTGACTGTATATACTAGACTGTGGTTCAATCTTATTTGTTAAGTATATTAAAAGTATTTATTTCAGTCACTGATTTCACAACATATGTTTAAGGTGTTAAACCTTTACATTACATGTCTAAAAGATGCATAAACGTTTTCGTTGGTCAGGGCCAACATCATCTGATACGAAGTACATTTCGGTAATACCAATAATCTCTACATAATTTCTACAAATACAATACATATTTAGTGACATGTAGAGATTATTGATATTACCGAAATGTACTTCGTATCTGATGATATTGGCCCTGACCAACGAAAACGTTTATACATCTTTTAAACATGTAATGTAAAGGTTTAACACCTTAAATATATGTTGTGAAGTCAGTGACTGAAATTAATACTTTTAATATACAATACAGACTTCTCTGAAAACTAAAAAATGAATTGCAAAAATTATTTGTTAAGCCCCAAACACCTCTCAAGAGATGTAGCCGTAAGATAATTAAAAAAATTGTGCTTTATTTTCAGATAATTTAATAACATTCCGAATATGGAAGCCGCGAACAATACGCGTGCAATGCATTGCAATGCATGTTTATTGCAGGATGTATTCCTTTATAAATCTGAATCAGGTATTGCTATGCGTGTAGGCTACCAATCGGGGGCCCGCGAGAGCTTATCTGAATGACAAATGATGAAACTCTGCGTGGGAGGCCTCGCCACATGAATAGCAATAAGAAAGGACGAGGAGGCGGTAGGCAGGACTTGTTTTCACGCATCAGGGCCCTTTGACAAGCCCGGCGACGCACACCTCCTCCACATTCACGCTCTGCTTTCGTGCCGTGGGTACAACGGAACCGTTTCTAGCGTAGGCTAGATGTTAAGTTTTAGAATAATTCAAAGAAAAAGACCTCGGGAAATAATAATAATAAAAATAATAATAATAATAATAATAATAATAATATAAATAATAATAATAAACATACGGAACTTTACACATGTGATAGATACATTAATGGGACAGGGAAGTTTAATCTACATTCGTTTAGTATTCATGTCCACTTTTCCTTTTTCTTTTTCTTAATTTAAATACACTATTTATTCATTCCAACTTATGTTCTGTTTTTTACTAGATTCTTTAACTACTTTTATCATCATAATTACCCCTGTTTTGTAATACCGTATTTACTCGAATATTTCACGCACTTTTTTCCCGCAATTTCGATCTATAAATTAAGGATGCGTAAATTAAGCGAGGAATTTCACAAGCTGGTATTTTCAAGGGTAAAAATGACAAAACTACGCAGTTCCCTTACATATCCTAGTAACTTGTCTTCAAGATCAGGGAATTTTCCACTTTTTGGCCCACGAAATGCTTTCCTTCATGCATTTGTTTCTTGAAGAGCTTGTTTTTTTTTTTCCTCCAGTAGCGAATATTAAATTCTGGAACTGTGAATTCACGTCCAGCTGCTCTGTTGCCATGTGTTTCTGCATACGCAATAACTTTTAATTTGAAGGACGCAGTATGACTCGAATATCGGGATTTACCATTCATTGTTAAAACTTTTAACAGACGGCTTTTGACAGGTTTCCCTTTTCGAGTCTCAAACTCAACTGATGCGATCCAACACAAAGCTTTCAAACCACCCTCATTCAAATGGTAGGTGGAGGTCAATACCCTATACCGGTATTTTTAAAGGACTTTCATAGACGAGAAGGGTGCGCCTGTAACAGGTAGCTGTCCGGTCCCAAATACCGCTATGCGCTCTCTCGTTACAGCATTTAAGATACCGTACATTCAGGACTCCTCAACATAACACACCTCATTACTTCAAGTTTCAGCATGTACTTGTTACAGTATTACACGAATATTAAATGCGTGAAATATACGAGGAAATTAATTTATTAAATTATGTAGTAAATAATTTGAGTGCGTGAAATATGCGATGGCGTGAATTACGCGAGTAAATACGGTAATTGCATTAGTTTTGTAATTTTATTGAATCTTTGTCCTCAAAATCTTTGTTATGTTCTTTAGTATAAAATAGCTATTTATAGGAACCACCCCAAACACGATCTTGTTCAAACGAATATGCGCTACGTCAATAATTTTTATTTATTTATTCACTCATTCATTTATATATATATATATTTACTTATTTATTTATTTATTTGTTTATTTATTTATTTATTTATTTATTGTGTTTTATGTGGCAATACTAAATACTAAATACCTACACCGACATTTTTAATTGAATAGTCACATTTCGTCTACTTCTGTTGGGATATTCATAAGTAGGATTTTTAGTGTCCAAAATTTAGTTTTATGCGTGTAAATTAACCTCAATAAAAAAAACTATGAAAGAGGCGCTAAAATTAAAAAAAAAAACAGTCTCTGAAAGCATATCGAAAATGAATTTTCACAATACCAAAGACATGGATGCAATACATTTTTCTGAACCAAATTATTTAACGAGCATTGTTTTCAACCATGGTAGTAATATCGGCCCTAGAATTTATAACAAATTAATAAATATCCACATCTATTTACCTCAAATAGTTTCAAATTTAAAAATATACCACGTAACGTTATTAATTCTAGCAAATATATATATATATATATATATATATATATATATATATATATATATATATATTCCGCAAACTTTTTGAACCGAGGATGTATTTTTCAACATTCTTCATGGTTACGTTTCTAAATACAACATGTATGTGTGTAGGTGTGCCTAATGCCTACCCACTAAAACATTGGTGACCCCGACGTGATGGAAACAGCGAACATACACGAAGTTACAGAGCAAAGTTATTTATAAAATGATAGTGGTGACAGAGTCGTTGTGTGTGCATAACGTATTGAGAAGCCACCTCCGTTCTACAAAGACGATCCAGACCTGTGGTTTGAAGTGGTGGAAAATGCTCTCAGTTTCGCAGGGATTACTCGAGATCAAGCAAAATTCCAATATTGTAGTGTGAAAACAATATAAGTAAATGAAACTCAGGAACAGTTTTATTTCCAGTAAGAAAAATACAAATCAAATAACAACAAACCGTTGCCAAGGAGAGATATAATTTTCATGGCCCACTCCGTTGTGCAATGAACACAGGTGTAGACCAGTCGTGAATGCAGAACTCAGAGCCCTACAATTTTCAAGCTGCACACCACTTCGGCGGGCCACGTTATGCATGATGTGTATCTGTGAAGAGTTATGTCGTGTACTAGGTTGAGTGTATGTGTTCGTGTAAGTGTAGTGTAGGGAATGGGTGAGGATGATGATGATTAGGAAGGGAGAAGGGGAAACCCGGTGCCGGCACGTAGCCTACTCCGTCTAATAGCACCAAGGGGACCGCAAGGCCTAACGTTCCCATCCGACGGACGAATCACTATCAACAGTGACATATGCCTTCTCTTCATATGCACTGAGGAGAGGTTTTGAGATTTAATCCAGGCATATTGGTGCACAATTTAATGATTGAAGTTGTGCACCGCAATGTATGTTAATAAAACGTTCTTTTTTATTTTGTAAATCATCTCGCGTCTCCCTCAGATATTTACATGTCACCACAAAGACTCACGACTTCCACTTTGGGAACCACTGCTCTAAAGTTATGAATGCGGACACTGCTTGAAATCATGATGACACGTTCAAGAATTTTGTATGGCACATTATATAGGCATCCAACAAACAGTGCGCAGAAACCAGCGGGCGTGACTGTCTCGCGTAGATGACGTATGTTCACTTTCCCAGCATGCTCCCCGTCACCAATCACACCACCGTCACTATGCGCATGCGCACGTATTATCTTCTTGTGCTGAACTGAACACGTGTTATTGCTACAGAGTCAGGGAGTCGCATAGCGTTTTATATTAAATATTAATTTAATTTAATTTAAATATTTGAAATTTAAATATGAGGACAGTTCCAGTAAAGATAGATACCGATTGTAACTTAGAGCTTCCGAACCTCAGCGCTGAGTAATCTGATGGCATCACAGTGTTCCGAATTACATCGATGGAGTTACTGATGCTCCACCGGTGCCATCAGCTTGCAGAGGTGGTGGCAGTTTCCATCAGCCGCCACCAACGAAACTGATTGGTTCTTGTATATGGCGGGAATTAGCAGACGAATGACATCGTACATTGTTGTGTCATGGTGGTGTGTTCTGCTTTAGTTCTGCTATCTTGTTTGTAATGAACACAACGTAAAAACAATATGTTCATGACTTATGAGCGAACGGACCAGTTATTACTACCGGTTCAAGAAATAAATTGTTTATGCTCTCTTTTCTTTGAACGAGATGGCAGTACGGAACTTTCGTAAAATTTTGCTAGCGTAACACAGACAACAACTTATACAGTCGCCATGACAGCCATCGATTCTTCCAGCAGTTTTGTTCCTATTTCGCTGCAGCGTGACGTCATTGTTGTCCACCGGTCCGGTGAGATTCGAAATACGCCGTTAGAAAGAGACGATGTTGACATCTTGTAATGTTATATTCACTTAATTGGTTATTGTTACAGCTGCTCTTTGAGTGCACATGTCCGCAACCGTAGCCGTTATAGCTGTACCAGTAGCCGCTTATCAAAGAACCCGCCTACTGCAGGGGGGGGGTAAGAGGGGTATAGCATGCGCGGCGCTAGGAGTCTGAGCTGAGTTTTGCTTGTAGGATAGCTATACCACATGAAATTGCTACTGACGGACGTGGGTTTCTATTAAAGAACATATTGCTTTAATCGAAAATACATACGAATTTTCGTAGTTTGGATCAAACGTTTTGGAACGCTCTGTGTAAAGTACGTATATTACAAATTTTAAACTTCAAATTAGGAATTAAGGCATAAAAACTGTTCGAGCATACAAATCCCTGTGTTGCTGGTAGTTTACAAAAGCATGTGCATCACTGATTCGTGAAACGTTATGATGCAGGTTGTTAGGTCACAAAGGCCGGACTAATTACTCCATTTTAATGGGCAGCATGGTGTTAAATATGATTTCCCGGCTAATTTTTAACCAATTCAATTAACTCGCTTAGCTGTGAGTACTGTGCTAATCAATTACATCTAACGACATGTATAATTGATTGTTAACCTGTTTTCAGTTTATTTAGTTGGTCGGATATGAAATCCTGCTCCATACCAGTGGTTTTTACATTTCCTCATCGGACGTTTTTTTAATTGGCTATTTTACGACGCTTTGTCAACTGCTATGGTTATCTACCGTCTAATGAAGGTGATAATGCCAGCCAATTGAGCCCAAGGCTCAGCATCGGAAGTTACCCAGCATTTTTGTTCTTAATAGGTTGAGGGTAAACCCAGGAAAAAACCCTCAACTAGTAACTTGTTCCAACCAGGATTTGAACGCGGGCCCGCCCGTTTCACGGACAGGCATACTAACCGTTACTCCACAGCGGTGGACGATAATGTATTTTCCAGAGAAGAAGTATACTAGTACAAACCCTAGTAATGCCGCACTTCGATTATAGTGACGTTCTGTTAAGTGACATAAGTTCTGAACTGTCAGTCAAGTTACAGCGAGTTCAGAATATGTGCGTCAGATATGTGTGCAACATCCGACGATATGATCACATATCACCGTCCTTCGCAAGTCTTTCGTGGCTCCGACTCAAAGAACGTAGAACTTTACACTCTTTGTCTTTACTCTTTAGAATTTTGCACACCTCAACACCAAATTATCTTTCGTCTCGTATCTCTCATCTTATACACTAACCACGACGTAAATACCAGATCACTTATCTGTGGCACGCTAGGTATACCTCTTTACAGAACATCTTGTTATTCAACATCTTTTACAGTATCCACCTCGCGACAATGAAATTCCTTGTCACAAAGTATTATCGCCGCGCTCTCACGGTTAACATTCGGCAGGTCTTTGAGCGGTCTCGTGCATAACATTCGGCAGGTCTTTGAAATTTAATTGTATTATTGTTTTAAATTTCTTATGTCGCCGCTCCAATCACTCGCCTCGATTTCAATATTGTAACCAATAAGCTGCTTCCATTATTAAATGACACCTACTTCTCTAATCCACGTGGGCTAAAACCGAGGTTGCAATATCTTGTGCTGAAGACGAACAATAAGGTATGTGATTAAAAATTATTATTAAAGAATTCTTATTAAGAGTTAAGAATGTCAACGTACTCGTATATGAAATAATAATAATAATAATAATAATAATAATAATAATAATAATAATAATAGCCATTTAACAATATAACAAACTAGTGCTATTCTTATCGAGAAGTAGACGTGGCAACATTACGCTTAGAGTGAAACCTACAGAGCAACAATCGGACGGAAAAATTATGTTTTAAAAGTATACCGCACGTTATTATATGTTGCCAACATGTTAAGCATGAGGCCGCGGCGATACTACTAGAGCCTGCAAGAAAATAAACATTTTTAAAAATAACTTAAAGGATAACCTTCTTAGCAATTCACTTTAATTATACTGACTTAACGGTCACTGATGACTATATGGTAACTTCTTTCTTTAGACATGCATCCTGTATTTTCAAAATTGTCTCTCAATAATCTCTTCCTATTATGTAACATTATTTGAAATATATTAACATTTCACGTATTTTAGTTAAATTCTGCTACACAGTTTGTATTTCATTGTTTAATTAATAGTTCATAGTATAGTGAAACTTTCCAATAGCGGACACCGCCGGGGAAAAAATAAAATTTCGGTTATTGAGAAGTGTCCGCTATTTAGAAAATCTTTAGTATGTATACAGTACATTAAAATTTCTCATACATATTCACACTATATTTTACAGTATAGTACAGTAGATAGTGAGTTTACAGTATTCATCCAGGAGAGAAATCGTACCAGTAAATGTTTTGTAAATGAAATAAACATCAGTCACTGTACCACTTTACCTTACACAAAGAAATCTAGAATTGCATTCTCAGTGTACGATTTTAAAATAACAACCTTGTTTTTCAAAATTTCACTAACCTGAGTTTTTCCCACATTACACTTTGAGGCCAGCTCACGAACACTTAATTTCTCCTTCTCACTCTGCTTTACAATATCCACTTTCTATTTTAGTGACAAACGTTTACGTTTTTGTGACATTTTTAATGTGACTGTACTTCCGAACACTCAAACTAAGAAAGTACAGACTGCTCACGTACAGTATCACAATTGACAACTGTGCTGCTTACCTTCAATAAAGTACAAGATCGTTCAAATGCACGATAATGATTGCTGCAAAGAATTCCGTTAGAATTCCGTTTAATTTACAACCGTCTTTTTATTATTTTTTTCTTTCACACTGTCCGTAAGTTTTAATTGTTGCTGGGAGATATATTTCAGTGTCCGCGTCCTTTATTGAGAATGTCCGCTATTTGGAAGAATTTTATCACAAGGACCAATGTTATTTTGCAGGGGAATTTAAAAATGTCCGCTATTGAGAGGAGTCCGCTATTGGGAAGTGTCCGTTAAGGGAAGTTTCATTGTATTTTACTGTTTAATTCATAAGTAACTCTTGTATACACATAACTTTTATCTAAATCAAATTGTTGTATTCCTTGTAATAGCCGTTTAACAATATAACAAACTAGTGCTTATTCTTATCGAGAAGTAGACGGGGCAACGTGACGCTTAGAGTGAAACCTACAGAGCAAAAATCGGTCGGCAAAATTATGTTTTAAAAGTATACCGCACGTCGTTGTATGATGCCAACATGTTAAGCATGAGGCCGCGGCGATACTACTAGAGCCTGCACGACAATAAACATTTTTAAAAATAACTTAAAGGATAACCTTCTTAGCAATTCACTCTAATTATACTGAATTAACGGTCACTGACTATAAGCATGTTTCACCACGGTGTCCAACTCGCAAATACCTGTTGTACTATGCTATGACGTTACATCAATCAGCCTCGTAACATTTTTTAAAATTCTACCGCATTTTATTTGAATTTTTATCGAAAAGAATGGTATGACTGGTATGGACTACAGGTGGAAGACAGGGAAACCGACGCGCTTTTATGCCACTATTATTGGCTTATCGTGCTGACAATTCACCAATGGATTGTAAGAATCCGCTGCATTTCAACCAATCAGAGACATATATCACTGCATTATTCTCGATTTCACACTGTCATTTGTCTTCTCACGGATGATTTGTAAATCATTGTGGAACACCATTATATTCTATTTATTAATAAACTCAGAAATAATCAATTAAAATCAATTTCCTCACTCACTCTAGTACACGACATAAGTCTTAATAGATGTATGTATCGTGCACAACGTGGCCCGCTGAAGTGGTGTTGTAGGGCTCCGAGTTCTACATTCACGACTGGCCTACGCCTGTGTTCATTACACAACGGAGTGGGCCATGAAAATTATAGCTCTCCTTGGCAACAGTTTGTTTTTATAGGATTTGTATCTTTCTTACTAGAAATAAAACTGTTTCTGAGTTTGATTTACTTATTATATTGTGTACACACTACAGTGTGCTTCTTGAAAATGCCATCTATCCGCAATATGCGGAACCCTAATCACGTAAGTGAAGTGGGTAGGTATTGGATACGCACATAAACAATTTTAAGGATTGTCCCTTCCATAAATATTGTACGATAAAGGTTGGTAATATTGTGATACTAATAATTATTATGATAGTACTTTTTGAGAATTTTTACAATTCTACTGAGCGAGAGAAGGGCCGGTTTTGTGCACAAATTTGTCCACGAACATTCCCTTAATACATTGACGCAAAAACCGATCTTCCTCTCGCCTAGTAAAATTGTAAAAAATTCTCAAAAAGAAGTATCATAATATTATTAGTATCACAATATTACCAACTTTTACCCTATATTTATTAAAATGTTCATATATATATTTTTTAATTTAACTCTTTTTAAAATAAAAATTAATATTTTCATAATTAATTCATTCCTGCCATCCATTTATAGTTAGAGAACTGGTAGTTAACGCCAGACGGCTCTAGTTAGAATTGTAAATAAATATTAGCATTCTTTCTTTTCGAAAGCGAATGAAATATGATACTATGTGAGTAAGCAGCACGAGTTAATATATTTATTTTATTTAATATGATTTAAACTTATTTATTCAGTATTATATTTACAAAATTGTCTTCTACTTCTTCATCTATTATTATTATTATTATTATTATTATTATTATTATTATTATTATTACATAACAGGCAAGGTTTTCTTTGATTTTGAATAAATCAAAAAATGCGAATTTATGGACAAAGTAGAAACCTATTGTGATATTACGTGTGACAATACAAACTCTACGAAGTTGCTGCACAAAATAGTTGGCTGCACGTGCCGTTGCAGAATCCTGCTGGAAAAAAAACGCAAAAGCACGCTCTCTCTCCAACAGGATTCCGTGTCAACACATACAGCCCACTATTGTATAGATGAACGTTATAAAGAATTCAAGAATATATCATTAGGAATGTATGCCTCCATCCTCAGATGTAACTTCCTTTAAGTTTTAACTTTGGAAAACTCTAAAAGACGAAGTGTACAATGATAATCCACATTCATCGAGACTTGAAAATTAGCAACCGGGAAAACATCTAAACGTAAACTGTAGCGAACTACGCGTCTCTTCTTAAGCAAGTGTTCAGGACGATAAGGTAGATCAGCATCTGGTTTCTTAATTTTGGTGAGTCAATTGTGTTTTAATTGCTTATAGAGAATGTGGGAAAACTTTGGAGGATAGATTATCTGCAAAAAGAAAAAATAGGAAAAAAGTTATATAAATTAGGTAGTCTATTTTTATTTGTTGTTTAAATTACAGATAATTTTTAATTCACATGTGATTTATTACAACTTTATTTTTACGTCTTGTTTACAAAGTCTATGTATAATTCTACATGTCTCATTGTTAGGTGAAACGTCTGTTAGGAAAATGTTCAGGATACAAAGCCTCAATTCCTTAGCGATGCAATTATCACGTCCATGAGGTGAATGTCTTCCATTTTCTATTGTAATACATTTTGACCACAACTACAATATCAAATAACAAGTACAACAAATCTCGAAGTTCCCACTATTCCTTGTTTACAGGTGCCAGGCTGCAATAATGATTTGATCCTTTTTCTCTTTACAAGTCCTAATGATTCAGTAATGTACTGTATGAATATAATACATGAAATGAAAAGTATTTGTAATTAAAAAAACAAAGCACAAATGACTTAATTTTTACATAAAAGTTTTTGCTTCATTTTAGGTAGATCCCAATCCCAAATATAGTTTCCCACATATTAGCTAATACCTCTGTGTTTGCATAATTTAGATTAATTGTATGGTATGTATAATCAGAAATACATTGCTTTTCCGATTTAGTACAATGCGTTTGAGTCTAAAGAAAGCAGCCAAACAGCACAACGTGATCTGTTGTTGTGACGAGAATCTAAGCCCCCGCATACAGGTAAGGCATGTCACAGACACGTTCACGTCTGAGTATTTCTGACAAAGTAAATATTATTTAACGCCTTGAAAACGGCGCAAATATAAAGGATATTGCTAGAGAGTATAAGATTATATTTATCTGTTTGAGTTTGTTTGTTTATTTATTTATATATAGATATATTCTAGGAAATAGGACTAATTTGCATTAACGTTGTATCAGACTCATTTTTATAATGAATTAACACCTCTTAAATACCTTTTCTCGTATGATATATTTTTTATTGTTAATAATATTCCTTAACTTTCGTGCTCTACTTAAACATGATACTTGCCGATTGTAGGAGACATGCTCCACGTGTTCTGCCTAAGTAAACATTGGCTATCTCCTGTATCGACGGAGCAGTGTACTGCGTTGCGCATCACCAGTAACAAGATGTCGACGTAAATGGAGTGTACTAGCGTCTCGACCGAGAGCCGGGTAACCGCGTTACTGTTTGTCTACAATCAATTCGCCCAGTATCTATAATATTTCCCACTAAAGGAGGAAACTTTCGACGAAAAATAACTTCACAAATGTTTCCAAATCAGGACTACATAATACCACTGGATATGTTCAGTGAGTAGGTATTATTTAATTCAATTTTTAACCTCAATTTGCAACTCATACTCTTCCAGCACTTGCTCTGAAATGCCACAGAATTATATTCGCATGCTCCGTCATTCTGTACGGCAGAACACGAGCAAGTCTGTAACACTGAGGGCGTCGCTACATGATGTGGACTTTTCTCTACCTCATTTTGAGGACCAGTTGTGGCGTTTTCCTGGCGGAACACTTTATTTACTGTGATGTCTCTGGTAAAGTAATAGTCGTGTAGTTTGCAATGGACAAGATGACCGTCGAGAGGAGACACCAGCTTTTGGGGTCATTCCATGCCCCGTTACCTTCGTCCTGCTGCTTGCATGTCTGCGATATAAAGACGAGTCTAATATCCTAGATTAGACTGAAAGTCCTCAACGAAACAAGAACGAACAATGAGACAAAACTGCAAACTTCCACTGCATTTGTCTAGATTAAAATTCTCTGATTAATTATACTTCCGAGCAAATTATTAAAAGAGGATAAAAGTAGCCATTTTTAACGCTATTAAGGTACGTGAGAGTCATGGAGGTAGAGCTCTAGTTGTCATTACCTCTACACTATAATGAAAGCTGTGTGGTCGACACCACACTTCGATTTATTCTAAATGCTGTTTGATGAAGGCAGATATTTGGAACGAATCTTTTTCTGTCACGCGAATGTAGAACCCTTTCTATCAAGATAAAGAAAACAATATCTAGAATTATTTATTCATTTATTCATTCATTTACTTGTTTTTAATTTATATATTTACTTTATTTATTTACTTAATTGCTTACTTCATACATTTCTTTGATTATTTATTTATTCATTCATTTAATCATTTATTTATTCATACATTCATTCATTCATTTAATCATTTATGTATTTATTTATTCATTCATTCATTTAATCATTTATTTATTTATTTACTCATTCATTTAATCATTTATTCATTTAATCATTTATTTATTTATTCATTTAATCATTTATTTATTTATTTATTTATTCACTAATTTATTCATTTAATCATTTATTTATTCATTCATTTAATCATTTATTCATTTATTTATTCATTCATTTAATAATTCATTTATTCATTCATTTATTAATTTAATCGTTTATTTATTTAGTTATTCATTCATTCATTCATTCTGGTAGAGTTACGAAATTTACGATGTTCGTGAGTACATGAAAAATAATTTCATGTATGGGTTCGATCCTAGGTGGTGACAGGATTTTTTCTCGTTGCCAAACTTTTAGAACGGCCCCGAGGTTCACTCAGCCTCCTATAAAATTGAGTACCGGGTCTTTCCCGGGGGTAAAAGGCGGTCAGAGCGTGGTGCTGACCACACCACCTCATTCTAGTGCCGAGGTCATGGAAAGCATGGGGCTCTACCTCCATGCCCCCAAGTGCCTTCACGGCATATTACAGGGATACCTTTACCTTTACCTTTTTAACAATCTTATATTGACAAATTCTATAGCATGTATATACTCATTGGTGTAAATAAATAACTCCACGAGGTCTTTTCTTTCACAGTACCAGGAGTGAAATCCGTAGTATTACTGCCTACAAGAAGAAAAATCGATAAATACAACATAAAAACTGCGATTGTAAAATGATAAGCTGTTACAAAAGACATCATATTCACATCACTTAGTAAATATTGTCTTGTCCGCATGGAGCACTGCTTAAAATTATTCGCCACCACACTCTCAGAGAGATATTATCCAAGCATCTAGCAAAAAAAGGTCATATTTAATAGGAAGTTTCTTGCACTGCAGCCAGTGGCAAGTCTAGACTGTTGATGCACTTGCTACTGACCGTCAGAACAAGGAGGCATATATTTATAGCCCAAATCCCACTGTATGTTATGAAAAAAACTGTGTCTGGACAATATGACGAGATGAATAAAGAGGGGAAAAAAGGAGTTCATGAAGATACCATAGATTATTCCAGACATAAATATAAATTTCAAGGAACCATAAAAGTTTTGAGTTTTTTTCTTGGCACCAAAATTAATACAACAAAATTTTGTAAAAAAAAATCCCCATTCCAGATTCCGATCTCAGACACATATTAACAACCACTGTTACATTTTCTGTTAGGCTAATATATCAAGAAATAATTTATATAGAAAATGCTGAAATGTGTGATGTTGTAAAATTGTGTTTTTTAAATTCTATTTTAATTTGCCTTCACGTAAAAGTAAAGTAAATTTTAATGAAAAATATATATGTAATATTTCTTTGCATGTTCTTAAATGTTTATTAACTGCAGTATGCTGTGTCCTATTGGGCAAACATTAATTTAAATGCATTATTATTATTATTATTATTATTATTATTAATTATTATTATTATGTAAGCGTGGATCGCTATTCATATATGTTCGTAGACACACACTGTATTTATAACATTCGTATTTGAATATACGAGGGCTTTCCAGAAAGTAAGTTTCCCTAGGGTCGTTTACAGAAAGAAAACACAATTTCATGGAAAGGTATATTGAAACAGATACAGCAACTGTTGAGCTATTTTTCAATATATTCCTCACCGAAATTGAGACATCTGTCATACCGTTGGATCAACTTTTGTATCCCTGTGCCATAGAAGTCTGCCGCCTGGGATCGGAAGCAGTATGTGTGACAGCCGTCTGCACTTTTCTGTTGATCCCACGGTATGACAAATGTCTCAGTTCCGGTGGGGAATATGTTGAAAAATATTTCAACAATTGCTGTATCTGTTAAAATAAATCTTGCCATGAAATATTTATTTTTCCGCAAACAACGTAGTGGTTTAAGTTAAAGGAATGTATTTATGTACTAGTGTATTTTTTATTACGTTTTCCAGATTTACATCATTGAACAGGTAAAACCTGAAATCCAATGTTTATATTCCATATGTCCACTTACGCAATATGCCCTGAAAAAAAATACCTTGATTTTCCCTATTGCAGGACACAACCGTTCAGGTCTATACATCCATTACCTGCCTAATGCGCTAGAAATGGTAAGTATAACTACAAGAAATTAAGCATCTACAACAAGAAATGAAAGGAGATAAGCTGATATTTAAAACTTTCGCGTTATGACTTTCATTCAAAGAAACCGTTAACATAGATGAAAGTTGTATGCGATAGAAGTGTCTGCCCTTTATTCCTTGAAAGTGTACGGTATCTAACTTCAATTGTTTAATTCCCATGAGGCTCTACGTAACTGTAGCAACTTAAACAGTCTGTTCAAAAGCTTTCGCTATCTCCAGAGGTTATTACGAGGGAGAGATAATTGGGTTACATTAACAAACACAAAATAAGTTTGCAGTTAAATATCTTAGGAGGAGTTCTGGTGCGAGATGCGGATGGCCAGTTTAAAAGTTTTGATCACCCCTGGGGGACGCTGCAGATAAGTAGGTTAGATTAGGCTTGTGGTCAGCTTGGACCATGCGCTATCTCTACACAGAGCTTAGCACAATTTGGCTTATTCAACGTTTAAATGCTATTTATAACAATGATTAACATTTTCAGCAACTTTCTAGTGCGTAAAGCAGAGAACAGAATAGAAGAATTTTAAATTGTTAAAGGCCTTAAGGAAAGGGGAAGGATGTGATTTACTGCCTAAAATATTGGAAACTTATTTAACCACAAACGACTAGCATATGAAATATCACACCGAGTGGTACAGCGTGTATTATACAGGCACATCATTTTATTTTTACTTCAATTTTTATTGTACCTGAGTTTCTGAATGTACTTCGCTCCCACCCCTTCTACTAATGAAGTTCACCCGTCCTCCACACAGATCCAAGACCGCATATACAGTCATAGTAGCCTTATGGTCATAGTAAACAGTACGTTCCAAAAATATGTTCGCGTTTTCCAGTGACGAAAGAGCTTTCAATATTGAAGCATTTTCGCACAGGTACTGTTGTCCATTTGCCTACGTCGTATCCCGGTTTCCCCCACCAGTTTTTATTCGCCAGCTAGTGGCTGGGCTGTCTTAGCTCTTTTCTGAGAACATTAATTTCTGTTTGGAATTGGACGTCTACGTAATATTATACAACTGTTTAAAATAACTTAAATAAAAGGGCCTCGTTAAGTAATTAACTGTCACGTGATTTCCTCCCTTTCTACGATCTTACAACATAACCACTTGCACGGACAGTAGATAGTATGTCTGAGTAATTTTATCTTTTCGGATCGGGCAGAAGTGAAGACTGAATTTACAGTACGTAAGGTAATCTTTCATATAGTAGGTACAGAATTATTTCAACATGAGTTACTAGTACGAAGGACGAAACTGATAATTGGGATCTTTGCTTATGTGAAGGCTCTATAAAGTCTAGGTAGGTAGTATCGTTCGCCGTTTTTGTTCTTTTGTTGCCGAACTACCAGACGAGGGATCTGTTTGTCGCACCGTTAAACATTATCATGTCGTAGCTCCTATGATAATAAATCAAACGCACTGTAATTGAGTAAATAATTGAGCGGCAAATAACGTCCTCGTATGCTTTCTGCGAACCCAACGAAAGAGCCAAAATGGCGTGCGATTATATTAAGTATTTATCGAGCCTTAGGAATGCAACAGCGAATCACAAGACACACACGTTTATATGTAGCCGACCGGCAACGTGATTGGCTGCCGGAAATTAGAGCGACGGGACTGTAACAACATATCTGTAATCATACTACAAATTGTCATCCATATAATTTAATTGACTCTACCATAAGTACAGCTCACAGTTAAACTAGAAAGTCAACTACCGGCTAAGTATAGTGTGTAATAGATTCTTCACAAAGTCATTAACATAGCTTATCACTTTTCAAGCTCAATTTTTAAGTTGTCTATATCAATTCCTGTTCTTGTAGGCACTAATACAAGAGGTGGTTTCCGTTGCTTTGGTAGGTGGGCGGCAGAAGCTCCGCGTTCGCGTGATAGGAACTCATTTGCCCTTCCTATTCAGAAAAAGAGTCGCCACTCCCCAGGATCTCCTGCTTGTTCGGACCACCACGCCACCGGCAGCTCAAATGCCTCCACATCGCGGCGTGCAACAGTTCGGGTCAAGGACCAACGACCCCTTAGGAGAGAAGCGTCACCAATGTTATTTTCAGCATTAATAATCTTAACTGTCTCTTACTTAGTATTCGATGGAGCAAGAGATTAAGATTTTATATCGATGAACATATTTCATTATTTAACATATGTAGACTGTAAACATGTAATAAATGACATATTACAGAGATGGTAATGACATGATGATAAATAATATAATCAGTTATTCAGAAGTGTTGAAAATATAAGATTATAGTAGGGTAAACCATACAGTTATTGGCCACCTTACAGTTATTGGCCACCTTACAGTTATTGGCCACTTGAACTTTGATGTGTTATAATAAGACAGGATGTGCAAATAATTAATGTTTTGCCAGATGGTAGCAGCATGTTTTCTTATTTGGTAGTTACTTTAATTTTCAACATCAGATAGCACTGTGAGATGAAAAAATATGTTTTTGCAAAACACACGTTCCCAGGCTTTGGTTTCTTGTGAAATTCTTAAGAACTGTGTTGTGGTTGAGTCGTAATATTGCTGTTTCTTTTAACTGGTATTCATTATTATTCAAATTATGAGGTAAGTACATCTCTATTTTCACTTCACACTTATAAAACGTAATCAAATACAATCCCTAAATTTTGAAAATTTACTGGCTAATAACTGTTTAATTATAACGCATTTTTCAGTTATTGGCCACCCCGGCCAATAACTGTAATTTTAAAATAATTTAAAAATCAATTATTTTCCTTCATTTAACTTATTAAATGCCACTATTTCACTAGTATTTTTATTTTGAGTCCATTAAATGTGTGCATAGTTATTAGCCACGTGGCCAATAACTGTCTTAATGGGTGGCCAATATCTATTCTTGTTTATTTTACACCCTAGTTAGGTTATTTTTAAGATTCCAAAATGGGCTGACTATAAGCCAAAGGCGATGAAGGTAACATTGAAAGAATTGGAAACTCACAGGACTTCACTTAGAGTCATTGCTAAAAAGACGGTGTTCCTAAGGCAACCCTAAAAATTAAAAATAAAGAATGGTAAAACGGAAAGGTGATTTGAATCTTATAGCTTAGGAGGAAATTGATAATGAGTGTTCTAAAAATGTCATTTCATATCGAACACTGGATGCAGACAAATCTACGGGGTTGTTTCTCATCTCTGAAACGACTGTGAATGACATCGTGCGTCAGGAGTCACACGACAGCTGAACTGTGGCGCGAGTTGACAAACCAGTAGTGAATGATCTCATAGTCAGAGTGCACGGCGACTCACAGCAGGAATTCCCAAGAAAATCGAGCCTTTTTGGGAGGAGTACATAACAACTCTTTCCGGTGCCAAGTATAGTTAAGTGAAATTAAAAGAAGCCTGTAATAAACGAGGTTTCTTTATTTCCAAGAAAGGCATCTTCTGCATACTTAATAAGATTGGCATAGCTCGAATGGAATTAATTTCTATCATCTCGTGGGGTGCGGCGACTTGTGACGGGGGGGGGGGTGGATTTGCTTGCTTTTTCCACTCTGGAATTAATCCCATCCGAGCTTTGCCAGTCTTATTAAGTACACATAAGATGTCTTTCTTGGAAATAATGAAACTACGTTTTAGCAGGCTCCTATGATTTTCATGTAACTGTACTTGGCATTGGAAAGAGTTGTTATGTACACCTCCCAGAAAGGCTAAGTTTTCTTGGGCATTGCTACTGTGATACACCGTGCACTCTGATTATGAAATCACTCACTACTGGGCTGTCACTTCTCTCAGCAATTCAGCAGTCCGTGTGATTCCTGAAGCACATGACGTCATTCAAATTCGTTATCAGAGATCGGAAACAACCCTGTTCTCAATAAGAAGTTTTGGTTGACAATATTGACAATTACACCAATTATAAAATGCAAGAGATGAACCCCGGAATCTGACTCTTCATGACAATTTTTTATATTTTGTATTTATTGTTGGCTATTTAACAACACTGTATCAACCACTAGGTTATTCAGCGTCGATGTGATTGGTGATAGCGAGATGATATTTGATTAGATGAGACCCAGGATTCGCCATAGTTTACCTCACATTCTCCTTACAGTTGGGGAAAACCTCGGAAAAAACTCAACCAAAATGATCATCTCAAACGGGAACGAACTCACGCCAGGGCACAAGTCTGGATCGGCAGGCAAGTGCCTCGGTCTACTGAACTACACCAGTAGCCGACTCTCCATGACAGTACTGTACATCAACAAGTGTGAATGCAGGTTGCAGTAGTCAACATTCTGGTTGTGGTAACATATGTAAGTGAGAGCCCAGTTAAGATGCTTGCCTGCCGATCTGGAGTTGCGTTTGGGCGCGGGTTCGATTTCTGGTTGGGTTTTTTTTCGGGGTTTTCCCCAACTGTAAGGGAAATGTCAGGTAATCTATGGGGAATCCTCGGCCTCATCTCGCCAAATATCTCGCTATCACCAATCCCATCGACGCTAAATAACCTCGTAGTTGATAGAGCGTCGTTAAATAACGAATCTCCCTATGTCACTCATTTTTATAAAGGAGAAGATTCACACAACATTATGAACCCTAAGGGTAGTTCGGAGGATGATGATTTCCTTGAAGAACTTGGTAAACTAGCAACATATAAATAAGGGTCTATAGAGCAAAGAGACATGTGGATTTATATTTTGCATAAAATTGGTATTAGGGCAGTGCAATGCATGTGTAAATAACTAAGAGAAATAATAGCAACAGTTTAAAATAATATTTGCAGCCAAAACAAAAATAAATGTCTGTTATAGTTGATAATTGTGAAGTGGCCAATAACTATACAGTCAGTGGCCAATAACTGTCAAGTAGTGGCCAATAACTATAATTTCACACATATTAATTTTATTTGGTCACTAGTATCACACAGTATTATTGAATCCATTTATGTAACAGTGATTTGAATAAAGAAATAATTGACAATTACAGATGCACAAACAGTTCCTTCTTACAATATAATGCATTGAAATCCTCGACTTTCAAACATAAAACTTCCCTTAAGTGGCCAATAACTGTATGGTTTACCCTAAATAGTACGCTCACGTTTCTCGGAACAAGATGATATAGTAATGATAAGTAACACAGTCGGGTTATTAAGAAGAGTTGAGAAGTTATGGTTACGATGACTAACACTCGTACATTCAAGCTATTCAGAAGTGTTTAGAAGATATAGCTAAAATAAAATACATTCAAGCTATTCTGATATGATAGTAGTACATTATGCAACGAGCCTATAATGATAGTAATTAACCCTGCGCTGGTGACCTGAAAGAAAATTACATCAGTAGTGACGTGGGGTTCGAGATACCCCATTTCATTATTTGGCTTTTTACTGAATATGACATGGAAAATACTGAAGGAAGTATTGCAAGCAGCTAGACGAATCCCCACGTAACAAACCAGAGTGATTAGTAGCAAACAAAAAACAAAGCAAGGTGGGGTGTGTCAAACCCCACGTCACCAACGCAGGGTTAAGAAGCGAGTATGGATGTTTATGAAACGAACGCAATTTTAATACGAGCTTCTTAAATACCATTATAGGCCAGTTTCATACGACTTTTTATGCTCGACCATATTTCTAACTTGAAATTATTCAGATGTATACATTTTATTTGTATCTGATAAGATCGGAAGTGACCTTGTTCTAGGTCGTGAATTGTGAGATGTGCGCAGACGCGAAAGTATTGATTTTTTTCCGAGGAACAATAATGTCATTGACCTTGTGTAATCCCATTAAATTTGGTATAACCTTGATTATTGAATTCGACATTGAAAAACGAGATGACAAATTGAATTTATTTGAATATTATTTACAATTAACGCTAATTATTATAGTAACAGAACATAACCTTCTGCGACAGTATTGGATTTCCAGCCTCCGTGACTTTTCGCTAATTCTCTTTCGATTGCATATTCGAGAATAATCGATACTTGCGGTTTTATAACGGTACAAAGCTGACTTGTTATTGGCTGAACACCTGTAAGCTGAGTTGTCATTGGCTGAAAACACCTGTACTTTAATGAATAGTTGTACTTTAATGACATGCATTAAAGGACTGCTACCAGGTGTATAATTACTACATGTCGGCATGTAGTAATTATACAATAAATAAGATATTCAGGCTATTCAGATATCATGAGAAATATGACTACGATAATTAATAAATTTTTTTAGTTGGTTATTTAACGACGCTGTATTAACTACTAGGTTATTTAGCGTCGATGAGATTGGTGATAGCGAGATGATATTTGGCGAGATGAGGCCGAGGATTCGCTAGAGATTACCTTGTATTCACATTACGGTTGGGGAAAACCTCGGAAAAAACCCAACCAGGTAATCAGCCCAAGCGGGGATCGAACCCGCGCCCGAACGCAACTTCAGACCAGCAGGCAAGCGCCTTAACCGACTGAGCCACGCCGGTGGCTTAAATAATAAATTCTCGCTATTCAGCGATTATGAGAAAGTTATCACTACGATGAAAAACAATTACATTCAGGCTATTAAGATATGTATAGAAGTTATGGCTACAATGACTAATACATTCATATTATGTAGAAGTTCTGAGAATATATGACTACACCAGACAATACATTCAGAAAATTCAGATATGATAAGAAATATGACTACGATAAATAACAGCTGACATTCTTAATATTCTGAGATAATGAGAAGATACGATATGGCCAGCTTCGTTTGTGGAAACGTATTTGAAATTACGGCCCTTACGGTTGTCTCGTAATCAGTCGATATAAAGTGCGGCAATAAGTGTTTTTGTAATCTGTTATTTACCTCCTCTTTAAGCGTATTAAAAATAAATTCATAAGATCGCCTTGACTTTCTTTCCGTAAGAGTTAACACGACCGGAAGCCACTGTCCATACACGTTAACGGTATTGCATTACAACTGTTGGAACAGACCAGAATGTTCAGTCCATAATCCAGTAGATACCTTTCTGTAAGAAATTTAGCTGCCGATCAGTTGCGAATATAGCAACTTTTTCTTCCAATCCATCTAACAGTAGGAGCCATCTCTGACAGTCGATCGTCTTTTTGTATCTATCTGCTATATCTTCCAGGTCATCGATGCTTGTCGGTTCAGGTGGTAGATTAGCCCTTCTAACTTTTCGCACTGATCTTTTCATAGTTTCAAGCTTCGGCAACTAGAGATTGGTTTCGCTGTCCGCGTTAGTTAAATGACGCTGCACAAGGGCTGAAGTTGATTCCATCGACGTTCCTGCTGCTGCACGTTTCATGGCCTGTACACATTCCATCGCATGGATTCCGCCCCAGTCTGGAGTATGTCCTGTGTGTTCTGTAGGATCCTTTACGATGGACTGTCTGTCTTCCGATATCGTTATTGTAGACCAGGCATGTCGGAAATCAGACTCTAAATGTGCAGTTATGTGCGCGGATCGCCGGTCTGTGCAGGTTGCATCAATCAAGCGTTGCTCTTACCCGTTCTTAGCTGGAGGGGTGTACAATAATCTATTCCGCGCTGCTAGGGTTGGATTAAATATACATTTGGATATTATAAACATAGTTAGCAGAACGAAAAAAACACAGTTATTATCAGTGTCTATATTTGACAATTGTAATACCAGGAACTATAGGGCTTACTCAGTTATACTTCACAAAGTAGTGGTTTGTAAAGCATAATTTATTAATATGATTTTTATACAGTATTTGAAGAAAAAAATTGCAGTAATTTCGAAACAACAAGAAACGAACAAGTATATCATTGTACGTAGTAGGTACTAATTATTTTAAAGTAATAGACCCCACTCTTTCATTGTTCGTCAAGCATTATTATTTACTGTGACCATTGGTACACAAATGTTGAAGAAAATATTATACTCCCAATTAATTACATGCAGTAGGACATTGTGAAGTTTTTACACTCAAATCATTTCTTTGCTGTATGTCAATACAAATTAATATTAATATTAATAAATATAAATTAAGCTTAGAATTTAAATTCACATTATAGTTTATTTGAAAACGTTGAGAGCAAGTATCAAAAAGTTGGGAGCGTTACTCAAAGAAATTAAAAGTGTAGTTCATAAGCTGTGAAGCGACGATATTTTCTTTATGTCTTTTTTTAAATATTTATTAATATAAGTATATTGAATTAATATTGTGACGTGAGATAGAAAATTTGCCATTATATATTTTTCCACAAAATTTTTCCACCTTGCAAATAGTTGTTCTCTTCTCTCCTTACAACCTCAAGAGCCTCACATGTATTCCTCACTATATTCTCATCACCAGTTAATGAAATGAAAGTCGTAAGTCGTCTAAGCTTTGATGGCAGTGTTAGTACAGACTCCAAAACAACGCCATTGTCAAGTTCGTTTTGCCGTGAGAGTACTGATTAAGAAATAAGTTCTGGCAATATATTTTGAGAACATTACTAATCTGATCTAAATTGTCACCTCACAACACTATTACCTCAACATAGGCTGATGAAAGCCTTTCATTTTAAAATTATTATTATTGTTGGCTGAGGAAAACATTGTAACAATTATGTTTTATGATTCGTAATTTCTCTTCTCTGTTATCTTGTACTCCTCACTTTATTTATCATAACTCATTCACAGACACAGCCAAATCGGCACTCGTACTGAAACTGTGTTACTGAAACAAAAGCTGCTGCAGGTATTGTATAGCCATGGATGAATATACAATAGGATGCGAAACTCACTGAGTTTCCCGTAACACATACTAGAGGCGCTGTTGTAGAAATTGATCTTGCTGCCATCTGTTGGGAGAAGGGGCGTTATTACATCTAGCAGCGCACCAAGTAGCGAAAAGAATAACTAATTACTCCATGCATTTAGCAGCGCACCTGCTGACGAAAATGTTAAAGTGTGCAGAAAATATTCCCTCCCACCCTCATCGATATTCAAAACTAACTCAATTTAATATAAAACATTTACATTTTTATTCATCACAGCATCTTCTACTGAAAATTCTTACCGGAGCCAACAGGAAGATAAAAGAGACGATCTATTTTACACTACCCGATTAAAATATAACCACACAGAGACAAATATTAAAGTAAAAGGTTAGATAATTGGGATTGTATTCTTTGGGTATTTATTGTACAGAGCAATGGAAAAGTCTGCAAGAACTACTTTAGATAGTTCAATTTATTATATTACTGTTACTTTACAATACATTCAACAACACTATTTTTACAACGTCCATAAACATCATTGTTGTTTACATACACTGTTTATACACACACGTAATATCACTTTATGTTCACTTATTAGCAAGTTTCTGTCTGCCATCTCGTCTCCTCGACTCTCGAGCAATATCTCGAACGGATAAATAGAGAACTCTGGGTAATGTACCCAACACGTAGTTCTAATGTTCACCACCTACGACGACGGGCGCTGATCATCGTATTTCAGCCCCCCGCCGCAAGATCGTGCTGACCGCAGTTTCGCATCCTTTTACATATTTATCCATGGTATTGCCCTGTCGCGTTCCCCTCCAAGGCGATTCACTCCCTCCAGGTAGGGGAATAGAGAATGCACATCGCACAGAGAGTTACACAATGTGCAGGGTTTTGACATGCCTATTGTAGACGAACTGCCGTCCTGCTGGTCACATCTCCATACAACACCATTCTTTTGCACTCTGTGCAATGTATACAGAAATTCTTCATGCATTAATTTCTCCTTCCCACGTTTAGTTTCCCCGAAACCTAAGTTATCAGACAGAACTGGAAAAAATTTGATTATCACCTAAAAATGTATTCCATAACTTTCGTAATGTATAACAATATATCGTAATTAATTACTAATTGTTGCAATTATACTTCAAGAAAAGAAACTTAAAATGAAATGTGTCAGAAACTAATGTGACATCGTAGGCCTGTGACAAAAGTGTAATGCGTGACAAAGACGATGTGACGAAGGTGTAAAGTGTGACGAAACGTACGTGTAAAAAAAGTGTGATAAAATCATCTAAACCCATGACATAACATATCTATATGATACATGATGAATTCGTGTTATTCACAGACAACGATATAGCTGTACAATATATTATGTGTAATAAATTCTAGCATTGTCGACATAATAAGATGATATGACTTTATTAATTAAATTTTAACTCGTATCATTTGTAAACAACTCTTTTATGTGTAGATGATCAATTAGTAGTAGCTGCTTCAGAGGATGGTCTTCAGAAATTAATATATGAATTACGAATCACAGCCTCAAGATATAATTTAACAATATCTTTGACAAAAACAAAAATTTTAGCTTTCCAAGGGAAAACACAGGTACGATGTAAAATTTTAATTAACGACAATATAGCAGAGCAAGTAAGAGATTTTAAATACCTGGGCTGTGAAATTGGAAACACAAGAGAATTAGATCATCAAAGAAAATTACAAAATTTTAATCAAATATGTGGAACGATTAAAAGAAACCTATTAAACAAAACAAGGAAAGAAACCATTTCTAAGTTTTATAAAGTCTTGGCAGTCCCATCTCTCGTGTATGGCTCAGAATGCTGGACCCTAACAGAATGCTAAAAACGCAAAATAGAAGTATCAGAAATGAGATTTTTGAGATCGGTAGCTGGATACAGAAGAACAGACAGGCAATATAATGAAACGATAAGAGACGAAATGAACATATTCAACTTAAACAATAAAATAAAAGAATACCAAGAAAAATACTACGAACACGTACAAAGAATGCCAGAATACCGTATTCCTAAAAGGATTCTAGAGTACAAACCTAAAGGCAAGAGAGACAGAGGAAGACCTTCGAAGAGATGGAGAGATCAATTTCTTTGAGAGGACGGAACAGGTCGAAAGGCCTAATCCCTGTGGATGATGATGATCATGTAAACAATGATAATTGTAGCATTTCGGAGTAACAAAGAAACATCCGAAAATTAAAGCAGGAAACGGAGTGCGAAGTAAGTGTATGAAGGAGACTATAATATGGCCTGCAGCTTATGAGCTGAAAGAGGAACAGAATTTAAAAATGAATATGAAATAAGGGAAGTAAATCAAATGAGAAAATATTTTTAAGATATGTTCAGACTTCACATAGAAAATGTAATTATACAGACAACAATAATATCACTATACTGTGTGTTCAGTTCAAAGTGTGTCATGGCTCGCTGTATGCCGTCATGTGGCTAGCCGATGAGCCTAGAGAATTCAATCTTCATACACTTCCACAGAGGCGTATTACGTATGTGCCAGAGAAGTTGCCTAGCAAGCACGGCATTCATTCTGAATAGTACTTACCGATACGTACTGTAACATCTGTAGTGGCAGGAATGTGAACTGTTTGGAAACACGTACTGAGGTGAGTTTTTTCTTACTGTCTGGATATGTGGAGAGGGTTAAGACGATTACTTACGTATTTGTTGACAATAAGTTCGACGGTCAACATGGACACGGAGCATTTGATTTGTATTGTGGAATGCTACCGTACGCAACTTATGATAACAAATACCCTTCGTACGACTTGCCCACCCAAAACACAGTTCGAAAGAGGTTATGGTAGCACACAGATTTTACAGACAGCCATCTGTTGCTACGACGTTCAAGTTATACCGTACACGTTCTCAAGTTCAGATTGCATGCCTTGATTAATAGGCATTAATAGCCGCATAGTAGCCATACCAACACATAAGACATCATCGTATTCATCATCATACACAATCTCGCTCTCGCGCTTTTGGAATACCCTACCCAGTGACATCAGAGACTGTCGGAATTTAGTAGCGTTCAAAAGCAAGCTTATTAAGCATTTTCTTACTACTAATTTTTACTTAATAAATAAAAGAAATGTTTCTCTCTTCTTAATTTTTACAATAAACTGTCTAGCTTTTATTAATCAGTTAATCTTTTAGTACTTTGACTTTTATGGTATTTGTAAATTTAATATTAATTGTAATTATAATTGCACTTGTATACTTAATATTGTAGTTGTAATCCCATGGTAGAGAGGAAGAGAAGGCCTGATGGCCTTATCTCTACCAGGTTAAATAAATAAATAAATAAATAAATAAATAAATAAATAAATAAATAAATAAATAAATAAATAATAGGCAACTTCTCTGATATAAAAGCTGAAACTCGCTTCAAATCGCTGACTCACAACAGTGACGTCATAACACACTTTGAAATGAACACCCGGTGTAAGTAAAAATTACAGCGTTTCAAAATGTAATTTCAAATGATGCATCCAATACAGGTTATGTAAGATCTGAAACGAAAAGAATACGAAAACATACTGCGATACACAAACAACTGGACCTTGAAAAGAAATACAGTAGCTGAAGAATAAGAATAAGAACCCTAATTCGTAGAATTATGAAATGTTCCCAGCGAGTGACTGGTTCTCCTTTCAAGTTTTATTCGGTTCAGTGATATGAGGCTAATTTGGAAACACTTTGCAGTTCTGGGTTTAGATGCAAGGACTTCCTTTTCTGAATGGTGTCAACCGAAGTGTGCAACAGTTTGTAAGAAGAACTTCTCGCTAAGTTTTAGAGGCGCGGGGCCGGGGAAACCGCGGTTTAACTCTCTAATTCAGAAAGCCACAAGGAACTGAGGAATATTGCTGTACCTCCCGATAAGTACCTAGCAAGCCTTCTCGTTTCTCACCTTATCCTATAGAAGTGACAGGATTCTCTTGAAAGAACGATCTGGTTAAGATATGTTCACATCTTTGAGATTGAAGGAAATAGTGTAACTGTAACTTAATTATATTATTATCATTATTATTATTATTATTATTATTATTATTACAGTATAACTTGGTTATAACGACATCCAAGGGACCTTAAAAATTATGTCGTTATAAACGAGTGTCGTACTAACCGAGATTCATATTATCAGTCTAGTGAGGTGGAAAATGAAGAATAACAAAATTAATTAGACTTATTTTAGATTTATGTATTAACTTTTAAGCCTACAATGAACATAATAAAATACACGTAGACCTACAATTATAAATACAATATTCTGTATTAAAACAGTTTGTTCAGTACTCACTAAACTACTTTACTTAGAAGTGAAGTAATCAGTTACTTTACACTGTTGTCTTCTACTTGCCCAATACGCACTTTCTAGAGCTAAATTACGTTCTATGTTCATAATTTCAGTTGCAATTTCACTGCTCCCTTTCCTAGCTTCATAGAACATGTTCATAATTCTAATGATTTCTAAAGCGTCAGTCACTTCTTTTAGTGTCCATACTGCATTAAAATGCGTGCACTTAGTGAAAACTTCCTGTCGAAACTGATCTAATACCGCATGAATTCGGGCAGGTTACAATGGGGTGGGGAATCCGCCTGCATTCCAGAGGTCTATGACAGAAGGAGACTGTAAAGAATATGTCAGGATCATATGTCAGCAAAATATTTCTTAAAATACTTTGGTTCTTTGAAAATCTTATTCCAAACTGAGGTTGAAAATGACGTTATATGCGAGGTAGACGCATATGCGTTTGTCGTATTAAACAAGGTAGGAAAGCATATGTCTTATGGGGAATTTGTTGGGACCTCAGAATATTTGACGTTATAGGCGAGGTGTCGCACAAAACGAGGTCGCTATAACCAAGTTCTACTGTATTATTATTATTATTATTATTATTATTATTAATCTAACAGACCGACTATTGACAATATTTTTTGTATTCGACAGATATTGGAGAAAAAATGAGAGTATAAGGGTACAGTACATCAATTATTCATAGATTTCAAAAAGACATATGACTCGGTTAAGAGATAAGTTTTATAAAATATTCTTATTGAATTTGGTATTCCCAAGAAACTAGTTCGATTAATTAAAATGTGTCTCAGTGAAACGTACAGCAGAGTCCGTATAGACCAGTTTCTGTCAGATGCTTTTCCAATTCACTGCAGGCTAAAGCAAGAAGATGCACTATCACATTTACTTTTTAACTTTACTTTCTAGAATATGCCATTAGGAAAGTCCAGGATAACACAGAGGGTTGGGAATTGAACGGATTACATCAGCTACTTGTTTACGCGGATGATGTGACTATGTACTTGATTGTTCGTCATTCACCTATATGAAGCCAGTTATGTAGACACATTTCATAGGAGGCTAATCTACGCTACACTCGCGGTGAGATGAGATGATAAGGATTTGTTGGGATGCTACAAGAGAACCGGAGCTCCCCGAGAAATTCCCTGTGTTACCTGGACCACGGGCTTGCCCAAAACAAGTTATAAATCGAGGGTAAACCGGGGATGGAGCCCGGTTCACAGGTTGTAAGTTGAGCGCTCTAGCACAGTTTGAACAATATTACGTAAGTATGTGGCAAACACGAATCTTCTTTAGAGCATATAAAGAATTGTGTTGCGTTCAAAAAGCTAGAAATTTCTATATAATTGCAAGTTTTGAAGATATATAAAGATGAAATTTAATGACGACGACAAGAATTGTAACCAAAGAAGTTGACATATTATTACATCACAGATTTTATTCGTTTCGTAACAATTAAGTTCCCTTATAATGTCTAAGTTACCTCATTATGATTTCTTCTTCTATACTACGCAGAAATATTACGAGCTGCACCATTTCAAGTCACCTGGCATACGAAAATTGGCATACGGACATTTGACATACTCAAAATTGTATATTTGGAAGACGTTTATTTGGCATACTGTGTTTTCATTCACAAAAATTTGGCATATAATAAATTTGGTGTACCTTAACAAACAGAAATAGAATGAATTTAATAAATTTGGTATACCTTAACAAGCAGAACGATTTAATATGATGATAAATGCAGGTACAGTAGTACCGTAATACAGTGTGTCCACCATGAACCTGACACATTTCATTTGGCTGCCAAAAATCAATGAATGGAAATAAGTCGGTAACATGCATTGCAATATGTATAGAAACTGTGGCAATTTCGTTGGCTATTTTTAAAAACCCGCGCGAGAGGTTGTACGTGGCGCTGCGGTAGCTTAAGTCAAAATGGCGACAGCGCAAGAGCGAGCACAAGCGATCTGGTGGTATGCTGAAACAAATTCGGTGATTCAAGTGCAACGCAACTTTCGGCGCGTGTTCCAGAAGGACCCACCATCACGGAACACCATTAAGACATGGAAACAGCACTTTTTGGCAACGGGAAGTGTGGTGAAATTGCATGGTGGCGGTTATGTGCGCGTATCAGAGGAGCGTGTAGCAGCAGTGAGACAGGCGTATGAACGAAGTCCACGCAAGTCCGACAAGCGGGACGAGAACTGCAGATGCCGAAGTCCACGGTACATAAGATACTGCATTGCTCTCTTGGGTTTCATCCATACAAATTGCAGTTGGTTCATGAACTGAAACCAGATCGGTAATAAGAGGCAGGCATTTGCTATCGACATGTTACAGCATATTGATGATGACCCAACATTTTTAACTCGCATTGCTTTTTCTGATGGCCCGTTTTTCTTTGCAGAACAAACAGTTACGCGCAATACCTACCTCGACATGTTGGATCAATTTGTTGTGCCTCAGTTAATGCATTTGGAGCCAAACGTCATCTTTCAACAGGACGGCGCCACACCACATTGGAGCCTGATCGTTCGAGAATTCCTCGACACACAATTTCCCGGTCGCTGGATTGGGCGTGATGGACCGACAAGATGGCCACCTCGATCACCGGATATTACCCCTCTAGACTTTTTCTTGTGGGGATATGTCAAGAACAAAGTGTATACAGGCCATAAAATCCGTGATCTTCAACAGCTACGCGGCCGCATAAGAGATGCCGTCAATTCCGTTACGCCCGAGATGCTTCAGAAGACCTGACTGGAAACTGAATTCAGGCTAGATGTTCTTCGTGCAACGAGAGGATCTCATGTTGAGGTGTATTGATTTTTTTAATAAAACTTGGTGAGTTACTCTTGATATTGCATGCATTCTTTTCTTTTTACCCCAAACAGTATGAATTATACAGCAATTTCAAATGTGTCAGGTTCATGGTGGACACTCTGTATATTAGTCGTAGATTAAGGTTATGACTGGAAACACTTAAATAATCTAGAATTCTGTTATTTTGCTTGTATTGTTGGTAATTCAATGAAATATTCTTTAGCCGCCTATTTATTCTGGTGTAATGCTTACTCTGTAGATTCTTTATCCTCCTCCCTGCATCCAATGTGCGTCCGTTATTATTGTTGGTTCTTTGTTTATAATACAAATTCCCTGCATTAGACAACTGGAAACCGGATCTAGAAATACGTATGAATTCACAAGCCATTTTAGTGAAGATTAGTAGAAAATAACTAATATACTGGAAATTTTACCAATTTAAGGTAACTGTGGCTTCATTGCAATACTGAAAGTGAAGAATGTTATTAATATTATATGGGAATTCTTCCGCAATAACAATGGATATAAGAGTACCAATCAGGAGACCCGGGTTCGAGTCCCGGTATCATATGGAAGTTTCTCTTAAAATTAATAATATATCAATTAATAGTAATAGTGTTTTCTTATAAAAACTGCAGTAGGCTAAATTGTGTATGCGAAATGCGTACGACAAATTTAGCTCAAACATGAGTAGCTGAAAGAATAGTAGATGAAAATAAAGTATGCTAAAATTGAATATGTCAAATGTCCATATGCCAATTTTTGTGTATCAAGTGACATGGAATCGAGCTGCACAGTTATTATCTGGAGAATCAAATAAAAGTAACTTTTTGCTCAGTTATATAAGAACTAAGTATGGCAACAGTACCTACTTAAAAAGTCATCAATGTAACTCACCACATTATATATCTGTTTAAATTAGCGCCTTCTGCATTTAAGAATAGTAGAATCTCCACTTACCTGTAACAAAGAAAGAGGGATGTTAATTACAATAATGTTACGTAGACTAACTAATATTTTTCATTGTATGTTAACTTTACCAAATAATTCAAGTGTATATTTTTTAGCCCTAAAATACTTTGTTATCAATATATAATATTGTGGTATCGAACATTTGTAGAAACAGGTTCTGTGTTAAAAAAAAAAACATGCATGAGGTCGCAAGCTAAACCCAGTACGAGAAGCAGCTATCTCTTGTCTTGGCCCGCAAACTCCCTAGAGCTTACCCCTCCCGACTTCTTCGTGTGGGCTTTTGTTAAAGACATTGTCTATTCACAGAAATCCAGGAACATTGATGATCTGAGAGTAAAAATTACTCAAACTTTTCAACAAATCATCCCGAACTTTGGCTGAATTGCATCACCGTTATGAGTTGTGCAGGGTGCACAGTGGGGGTCATGTTGAGCTCTGAGGTATCTCCCATCTTTCAGTGTTGTATGTACAACGCTTCAACACAGTTCAGCAGTAAATGTTTCACGATGTTTTTATTTTATCATATCCAAACGGAACACCCTGTAAATTTAATTAAAGACAATAATGATACATGGAACTCACCAAAGATGAAGAATGAAATTTGTATGATGAATATATTGAAGGAGGGATAGAAGGACTATGCCTTATGTCGATGTCAATAAATTTGTTCTATTCATTCTGCTAGTAGAAGAGAACCAAATTCTCCTTAATAGATTTACAATCTATCACCTATTTAATCTCAGCCATTCTACTAACTTTGCAACGATGAATATTCTCAACAAATCATAAAGATATTGGAACTTTATATTTTGTTACTCTGGCAGTGAAAAATTAGAGAAGGGAAAACGGTCATGGATAAAAAAAAACTCAAATCTAAATAGTCTATGTCATTTTTTTTTAAGTTCAAGGGGGGTTCTAACCTAGTAATCCCCTCCCCCTTGCGTACGCCCCTGGTGGATATACAAGTTATTGAAGTGCAATAGGTATAAAAATGAATCATTCAAGACGTATAATAGTTGTGTTTGCTTCGGCGTTGGGCCCCTTGGGAAAGTGTTATGTTATGACTAACTCCGAAGTAGGCCCATATAAGATATGCTGGTATACAATCAGCTTCGTAAATAGCCAACAGGCTTCGAACGCAATTTTTTTACTTGGTTACTTAACGACGCTGTATCAACTACTGAGTTAA
The DNA here is from genome assembly GCF_040183065.1 of Periplaneta americana. Classification (NCBI taxonomy): domain Eukaryota; kingdom Metazoa; phylum Arthropoda; class Insecta; order Blattodea; family Blattidae; genus Periplaneta; species Periplaneta americana. Next base: position 49,079,528 of record NC_091117.1, read on the forward strand.
GTAGCGTCTATGAATTTGGCGAAAGCGAGATGGTATTTGGCGAGATGAGGCAGAGAATTTGCCATAGATTACCTGACATTCGCCTTACGGTTGAAGAAAACCACAGAAAAAAACCAACCTGGTAATAAGCTTAAGCGGGAATCGAATCCACGCCAGAACGCAACTCCGGGTCAGCAGCAAACTCGCTACCATCTGAGCTACACCGGTGCTTGGAGCTCAAATGTACACTTCCTCTCTATCTCAACTTCCCTTGCCAGGACGTGTTTCCGCTTTATCTTTCAAATGTCGGGCTTCCCATTTTCCCATTCATTCATTGACATAGGTCTACAGTTCCCATGAGAGAGATAGAAATGCTTTTTACCTGTCAGTATTCGAATCCTATCCACTAGATTTGTAAATCACAGCGAGGACATTAACATAATTTTGTAAAGCAAAATAAAGTCGTAGAAAAATTTAATATAGATATCCCTGTGCGGACGTATTCAAGAGGAATACATTTCGCTCCTAAATGTCTGGCGATGTGTGACTGGTATAATGGGAAAACAATCCCTTCGATGCCATGCAGCTTCCCTAGCAATGAGGGGCAGTTTTCTGTAGTAAGTTTTAATTGGTGCGTCAATTCGAATTTTAATTTGAATATTAATTATGCAAAAAAGTTGTACGGAACTCCCACACATCCTCGCATATAATTATACGAGAACGGAATTCATTACCATCCATCTCTGTAAAACGGAATAAAAACAGCACTCTCTTCAAAGTATATCGTTATAGTTATAATGCACAGTTTTTACACATACTCATATTTATATGAACTCTGTGTTCAAAATGTATTCCAGGTTTTAACATGTATACAGGGTGATTCATGACGATTCACCGCCACTTATTTCCGAAGACATTCTGAGCAAAAAATGTCATATAAACATTTGTCATAATCTCAATACTTTCAGAGTTACACTAATTTGAAGTTGTTTGTAAAATAACTTTCTTTTTTTTTTTTTTTAGTTTTAACAGTAAAAGAATATTATACATAGGGAATGAACTATTCAGAAATATCTTTTCTTTAATTGGCTAGTGTTCTGAAGCTAAACATGTGTTCTTAATTGCTTCGTACAGATTTTGTTTTTCAATTTTTAACTAAAAATTATATCATTCTTAGTACTTATCACAAACATTGTTACAAATCATACGACTTTAGGAACTTGAATCTTTACAATTTAATTATGCATCCTAATGTGTACAGTCTAATTAGGAACATTAAATCCAGACGTTTGAAATGGGCAGGGATTGTAGCACGTACAGGCGAATCCAGAAATGCATATAGAATGTTAGATGGGAGGCCAGAGGTAATAAGACCTTTCTTTTTTTTATATAATTTATTGATAGATCAGCACATTTAGCGCTATACAGATCATTTCTAAATATGTAAATATAATACATGACACTGAATTGAGGGCAGCCTAGATTGGGCTCCTCAATGAACAAAATAATTGTTAATAAATAATTATTTACATGGGTTGGTGTGATAAGTTTTGATTATAATATGAGGTCCATTGGAAGTCGGCTCTTGATTCTGGTGGGAAATGTGAACTTCTTTCCGAGAGAGTAGTGGATGGCGCCTGGAACATTTTCTAGGTTGTTATAGAACTTCTTAGCTTGTGAATGAATAAACTGTTTGATTTTGTCAATATCAGTTTCTGTGTAGTTGGCTGTTACGGACAAACCAAGCACAATTGAGTGAAATTCGTAGGACTTTATTTTGAAATGACTGGATGTGTTTAATTTCACTTATTGCAGCTCCTCCCCAGACAGGACAGGCATAAAGCAGTAGAGGTCGTAATAGAGATGTGTAAAGTAGCATTCAATTTTGTAGCTTTAGAGATGATTTCTTGTTGAGCGGATATAATTTAGTGAGTCTTGAGTATGCCAATTTAAGTTTGTTGTTGATGTGATGTTTCCAAGATATACGGCGACCTAAGTGCACTCCAAGATATTTTACAGCTTCATCCTTTGGTTTCTACGGTATCACGTTGGTTGAAAGATTTATGCATGGAGGATTAGTAGGACGACACAAAGTAAATATCATTGCTTCGCATTTATTGTAGTTCAATGCGATGGGCCAAATTTCAAGCCAAGGGCATATGGTGTTTAAGGCTTCCTGAAGGTGATTTGAGTCTATGTTAATGTTGCGATGGGTTGCATAAATAGCTGTATCGTCTGCATACATAACAATTTGTGCAGTTACAGTTGCAGGAATGACCGAAGAATATACATTGAATAATATCGGACCTAAGATAGAGCCTTGTGGAACGCCAGCACTAATGGGTCTAACAGAGGAGTGAGTACAACCCACTCTGACTGAGAATGTGCGATTTGACAAGAAACTAGTCATTATGTTGCATAGGTAGTCTGGAACGCCGGCCTTGTGTAATTTGTACCAAAGACATTTATGCCAAACTCGATCAAATGCTTGAGTGAGTCAAGAAATGCGACTGCAGTCTGTTCTTTCTCTTCAAAGCCCTGTGCTATTTATTCAGTGAAAACAAGACTTTTGGGCACACCGAGACGTAGATGGGAGGATAATATTAAAATGGATTTGAGAACGGTGCAATATGGTGATAAAGACTGGATTAATCTTGAATAGGATAGAGATCGATGACGGGCTTCTGTGAGGGCGGCAATGAACCTCCGGGTTCCTTACAAGCCATTTGTAATAAGTCAGTTGTAATGTACAGTAGTGGCAAAAAAACCGGACCGATCCTTGTAGCTGATTTCAGAGCCTTGTTCACTCCAGAGCATAGACTGGTAACTAAGACTTTCGTGGTTCGAATCCTGGCTGGGAAGGAAACTTTTTTTTGTTCCTAATTCAAATTTATTCCCAATACTTTTCGATTGCAGCGATATTTTACTACTTAATTAAATTATTATTCCCAGAACATTAATTTTACCACCTTATTTTCTAATGGCTTTCGAAATGGGCTACATCAGCAGTGGAAACTACAGCAATTGCAATAGATTACTCGCTATCTTGTGAATGCGGGCGTGGCATGCGCAGTGGCTCATTTCTGGGACTTTGATTATTCCGTCGGTCCGGTTTTTTTTTTGGCACTATTGTACGGTCTTAAAGAATTTGTAAGAATGGAGTGATTTGTAGCAATTATTGCGATAAATGCGTAAGAGAAATGCAATTTTGTAGTTAAAAATCGAAAAAAAAAAATCTGTACCAAGCAACTATGAAATTCAGAATACATTTTAGCTTCAAAATACTACATACTTAATGAATAGTTCATCCTTTTTCTGTATTATTTTTTTACCCTTAAAACTAAATAATAATGGTATTTTACAAACAACTTCAAATTAGTATAACTCTGAAGATATTCAGATTAGAACATATGTGTATATGACAATTCTTGCTCAGAATGTCTTCGGAAATAAGCTCGGTAAGTGGCGGTATATCCTCGTGAATCACTCTATATATAATTTTACGATAATGTTAATTTATTACACTCTTTTTCGTCTTCATTTCCTTCCTTGATATTTCTTACTCCTCCAAACCCATCTCTTAGTCATTCAGGTGGTCTTCGAGGATTCAAGATTCGTCGGTAAAAACGAAGCGAGGGCAATGTATTGTCTTATTTTTCTTCTTATTTTTACACAAGTGTAGCCTATTAGCCTATGTCTCAACTGAGACGTATTCCTATTATGACAGAAACTGATATGGAATGATTTATCCCTTTGCAGATTAATACGCAGTTTCCTTGCAAATTAAATGAAACGATTCTTGTCATTAGGAAATCTGGCAACACTTCTGCATTAACTAAAGGACATAATGGTGTTATTTACACTGAGTTCATATGTGTATTCGTACGTGAGCCGGAGATACGCTGTTGCCAAACCACGCAGACTTTCAGTCTAATTTTATAATCACCCAGCACTTAATTAAAAATGCATAATAGCTCTTTCACATATTGCCCATTAAATCTGCACAGTAATATAACTTTAACCCTGTATTTTTAAATTTTGTTGTTACTCCTACATAGGTTACAAGTTTTCCACAGTTACTTAGGCAAATGCTGGGTTGGAATTTTAATTGCCAGGGTCCATTTCCCTTCCCCTCCCGTGTAGAAAAAAAAATTAGATTTTCATTCACAGACTATAATTCATCTTTCTCATCTCATTCATTAGACACATTCAGGTCAAGACGCATGTCTTCATCCGCTTACGGGAGGTGGCGTCCTCTCCGCAACCATTTCTGGGTTCCCAGCCTTCCGCAATATCGCTGCCAGGATTCATTCCTTAAGAGCACTTCCAAGGACACTTTGACACCTTGGAAGGGCCGTTGAAATGGACCGTATGCTGCTGGGTCATCTTGGGAGTGTGAACTTGGAGCGAGGGGAGGAGGTAGGAGGCCTCCATTGGGTGAGCGGATGAGGGGTCACAAGCGGCCGGTGGGCTGGTACACCCTCACCCTCATTCATCCCATAATTAGGGGTGCACAATAGGCCTCAGTGTGGCCGACGTGCCATGGGGTCGTCCCAACCCGCCCGTAGTCACTAGAGATGAACAAATCTAACTGCCGCTCTCGCTCGCTGTGTTCGTTGCATTTGTCTTTCGAGTCTCGTCTCGTCATTCTCGTGCGCTTCGAGTCTCGCTCATCATTCTCGAAATAGCATTTGGTCGGCGTGGAAAGATTTCGTAATTTTGAATAACATACATCATTGAAATAAATAACATAAATGTTTAAATCAGACAAAAAGACAAAACAGAACAGTTTGTTAGTTATCAAAATGTTCTGGTTCTATTATATGATAATACCTATGGTTATATAAATAGAAAAAAAAAAAAAAAAAGGAATTCTCAAATAAATTTGCATTTCTAAGAAACATAAAACATGACGTTAATAACTTTTTACTTGAGATTGTACACTTGATCTTAAACATACGAAAAGAAAATTCCTAACCTTTTAATAAGGGCCTAGTAATTAAATAAAGACTGGGGAACGGATTATTATACACTGAAAGATAGAGATGATGTTTCAAATAGGCCACTTGATTGTTTATACATTTATAACAGTTGCCAAAGTAGATAAAAGTTCAGTCAGGTATAAACAAGTATGACGATTCAAGGCTGCTTGACGATCGGGACTTTAGGAGTGATCAATCTCGACGTTTCGAAACACTCACAAACAGTCTTTACGTCAAAGACGCAACGAATATAACATTGTCGTGCGGGTTTTCGGCTTTGCGGGCGCTGTTAGTCTTACTTTCTCGATCGTTGTTCATCTCTAATAACCACCGTGACCTAACATAGGTTAATACGAACATGAAATACATGTTATAATATCTTGTCAAATCTTCAACAGTATGAAACAGTCTTTGACAAGTCTTCTTCAATGCTGATCAATCTCTGACAAGTTTTCTTGTAAAATATTGAATTAGAAGGAACATTAGTTCGTGTGTAAGCAGCTTAAGGCTACGTTATTCCAGAGTCATCTTCAGTTACAAGCGGAGCATGGGTATGTTTGGCAACGCTGAGTGGAGGCGAAATAAAGGCATGGCGTTTGACGTTTTAGTGTACTTTGATTTCGTTGTCACATGTACATTTTCGACATTAATTGATACAAAACTAAGTGTATATAATCAAGATTCAGTGTATTGATGTACGTAATTTATTACGGAATCCGAAATGGTATTTTATTTGAGTTTCAGAATACTGCCTAAAATATACTTGCATAGGCCTATAGCCACTTATAACTTCAAAAAAATTAAAATCATACGTGTTTTCAATTGATGGTACTAGAGAAAATAAATAAATACTTAAAGAAATGTTACTTCTATCGAAAATAAATCAAATAACATAATTTCGCAATACCCTATTCAAATCAATTAACCATTATGCGGCTATTAAATTGACAATGTTTTGTCGCTTTATGTTGTATCACCTCTAACGTGAAAGGTCTAGAATATCATATAGGCCTACATTTTAATTCCATGTGATGTGTCGTGCTTTTCAATAAATATTTCCGATACCCAGGAAGCCAATTTTAGTTTGAACCTCGCCAGTCATCATAACAATAATGTTATCCTAAATTATTTGTTATACATTTTTAAAAATATAATTTTAAATAGGCCAAGGCCAAGTATAAAGATCTATGAAAAAATTAAGAAAAATACCTTCAACATACGTAACAAAACACATCATTATCTATTAAGTATGTGCCAATTAGCGTAAACTTAGTGAACTTTAAATCCTGTAAATACGAAGTGAAAAGAAACATGTTTATAACTAATTTATTACAAAATAAATAAACCTTGAAAACCAACAAAGTGAGTGTATACATCTACAAATTATAGATACTTCTGACGTATAGCAGGCATTCCGAATCTTCAAAACTGCAACTTATTTTATGGGATCACAAAACATTTGTTTACAATGAACTTGAAAATCAACGGCGTAACATTATTGATAGAGCAGGCGAGACTCAACAATTTGGCCAGAATTCTGATACACCACAAACTACAAGTAAGACTATAAAAATACAGTTTATACAATATTTAATATTTACTTTGTCATCACTAACCGTAAAAATTTCCAAAGCCTGCAACCATTTTTTTTTTCATTTATTGTCTTGATTTTATTGCCAACACGCACATAGTTTTTATAATACATCAATAATGAACGTTTGGTACGACCGCGAACATAATTCCATCGACGCACACTTATATTGTAACATTAATTTACATTGAAAATCGGCATTAGCACAAACACGTGTACTGTATGATCGGCCTCCGGCTGACAGTTAATTGTGTTGCCGAAGTATGGCTCCGGCTTGTAACTGAAGAAGGCTCTGGTTATTCCCATTTCCTGTCTCACTAATAATGCAGAAAATCGAAGTTGGCCGTAGAGAATTTTTCGAAGGCTCCACATGAACTCACACAGAGATCTGTGTCATATTTCACGCTCTCTGTAGTAAGCAATAGACCAAAAACACATAAATTTTCTCAATATATATTTTTGGAACTGGTTCATGGATGGCACTATTTTCCATTTCAACTAGCAGCCCCCCTCCCGGTTCTATTATTTTGTTGAATTGATTTGTCACACAAATCACGTACAGCTCACTGATGCGATAAAGTTGGCGGAAATATCACCGTGTGCTGCCGCTGCTGTTGTTATGTTGTCCTGCCTGCTTCTGCTATTGGTTTTTCGTTCATGAGGAGTGGGCGTTTGGGACAGAATGATGGGACACAATACAACTAACCTCCCCCCCCCCCCGACGAGCCATCCAAGAACTTCAACCTATTCAGAACACGTACGTAGTGTTATTCTGTGCCAAACTTTTGTATTATTTTACATATTTTGCCAGAATTTCAATTCATTCTCAGCATCAATTACATTACTGATCGTGTTTCGACTCTACACGGTAGAAAAATTGCGAAATAAATGTGAATATGCATTAAAAACAAATCTGAACTCAGAAGTTTGTCACAAAACCTTGTTTGTAAACAAAGTGTCAGAAAATCGATGTGGTTTCAGTAATTCTTGCAATGTGTATTTTTACTGAGAAACAGATTACATTTCAAATCAAGATTTCAGGTATAACTCCCTGTAAAGTTGACTTGAATAATTTCGAGGGAAAAACTGTTCCGGTGTTGCATAATACATGTCACTGTTCGTTAACAGAAAACCACAATTTAAGTCACACGGAGTTAGTGTGCACTGGAAGTTGGTTGCTTGACGGTTGTCAGCCCACTTTGAGATCTGTGGATATAGAGGGGAAAAATTGTATCGGTGTCGGGTAGAGTTCCCGGGTAGCTCAGTGGTAGAGCGTTGGTACGTTAAACCAAAGGTCCCGGGTTCGATGCCCGGCACCCGAACAATTTTTTCCCTCGAAATTATTCAAATCAACTTTACAGGGAGTTATACCTGAAATCTTGATTTGCATAATACACGTCACTGTTTGTTAACAGAAAACCACAATTTAAGTCACACGGAGTTAGTGTGCACTCGAAGTTGGTTGCTTGACGGTTGTCAGCCCACTTTGAGATCTGTGGATATAGAGGGAAGAATTGGATCGGTGTCTGGTAGAGTTCCCGGGTAGCTCAGTGGTAGAGCGTTGGTACGTTAAGCCAAAGGTCCCGTGTTCGATACCCGGCACCGGAACAATTTTTCCCTCGAAATTATTCAGATTACATTCCAACTCTATAAATAATAATTTAAAAAAATATATATGAAAATATTTACTATACACGCTCTCAATCACAGAAAACGCTTCATAGCATTCGTAAATATTTTCAGCTGAGAAATTACATAATTAAATCGGAAAACAGAAACAGCTATATTATATTGAATGCACAGGATGTCCAGGTATAGATATCCAAATTCCACGGGTATTTCCAAAATTAGTGGCAATACTTTAATTTAAATGAACTTATTTGTTCAAAATTGACATAATTACAGTTCTTAAAAGTAATATACAGTATCACGTACCCGCCTCATCTCTGGAAGGCAACATATGCCATCCACAGTGTCACTTTGCTCTACAGTTGTTATAATGGTCTGTTTCTAAAGCATACTACCCCTCTCAGTGATTATTTCATCTTAGAGAAAAGGTAGAAGTTACAGCAATTCATATTCGGAAAATACCGTTGATTCTATAGAATTTCCCAGTTCCGTCTGTTAAGTAAATTAACCATTTGGGTAGCCACGTGACAACGAACACAATGGGATGGGCATTCAAGAGGTTTCGGTCCTTCCGGAGCATTGCAGGAGCCTGTTTCATAAACGTGTACTATAGTTCACTATAGTAGATATACTATTTATTGTAAATAGTTTACTATTAGTTTTTGTTTTAAGTTCCGACAGAATGTAAAAACAGTGTAGCAACAAATGTGTGTAGTATTGCATTACTGCAATGGAGCTTACTGAATAAAAAGGGGACACATTTTTTTAGAAGAAAAAAAGTAGATATACTAGTAAATCTTGGTTATTACCAGAGACCGGAAGTTTAGGCATTATGAATCATTAAAATAGACAGGCAAAAAGGATCATAAATAGCTAAAATAGGCAGGCAAAAAGGCATTATAAATAGCTAAAGTATGCAATAAAAGGAAATTACAAAAACCTTGCACTAGACCCACAACCTTGCACTTTCCACAAAGGGATTTCGGCAGCAAGAAAACCTTTACATAAGTCGAATGCAAATTGAGATTTTCGACTCGATGTTGAAATTACTGTTGGAAGCAAAGAAATCTTCTTCCCAGTAGCCTTGGAAAGTGCATTTTTGTGTTTGGTTATACTGATATGTTGCGATATGAAATATTTAGCTAGCTACAACAACATCGCAATGAAAACTGAAAGAAAAATAACCGTTAAAAATAACGTTGAACCCGCACTCATTGCAACAATGAGTGCGGGTCCAACGTTATTTTTAACGGTTATTTTTCTTTCAGTTTTCATTGCGATGTTGTTGTAGCTAGCTAAATATTTCATATCGCAACATATCAGTCAAATAAACACAAACGATAAATATTAAAACGCTTACTGTTACACATTTTTGCAGGGCAGCAGTCATTGTTGAAAAGAGAATATGAACTGACTGAAAGACAATAATATAAATCTGGTGAAGTCATGTTCATTGTAGCGGTTATAGAAATAAATTAAAATATACCTGTAGGCAATTTTTAATAATAAATTAATAATAGATAGATAATCAAATAAAGGCAAAAAAAGTTTATTTTGTAAATTAGGCATTTATACTAAGAAAAGCAGAAAAGGGCAACATAAAACTGTGATGTTTCAATCACAAAGGTGTAATTCGTACAGATTTACTTTCAAAATGAAGATTGATTTAACACATTTAAAAAGGCATTCTGCCAAAGTTTCGGTCTCTGGTTATTACTATACCAGTTTTCTGGATTGTGTTTCATATAACTACCAGAGTTAAATAAACAATAATACAGTAACTTTTAATCTACTATCGTATGTACTAAACTGAGTTTCATGCAACTACTAGGGTAAAAATAATTATGCTATAGTAACTATTAAGAGAAACCCTCATTCACTTTAGTTTTTTAGTAGTAATATTATAGGCCTAGTATCCGTTGCTTAGTTTATGTTTCACGGACTTATGAAAGACCCGGTATTATTTCAATCATTGCATGTAGAATATAAATGAGATTATTAACTTACGTCTTACAAATAACACTTATCAGGCACCACTCCATCTCATACCGCAAACTTACATTAGTATCCGCTCGGGAAGCTGAAAACTAGCAGTGTTTCCACTAATTTTCGAATGACCTATGTAGAGAAAATATATGTCAAAATGTATCCATTTTACACTCTTCCAGTTTACGCCATTGCAATGAGAATTTGAACTCCTTACGTCTCCTGCAGTATGTATCACCTTAGAGAATTTTAATGACTATGGATTATTAAGTTATTACAGTGATGGTGAATCAAGAAAATACCACAAATATGTCGCAAATGTTTTAGAGTATGAGAGTTCACGAAATTATTAATTTTATCACGTATCATTCAGATATATATTTTCCTGTTTCTTAGATGTTATATTATTTAAACACTGCAGTACTTGCAGTTACAATAGAATACAGACATCTCCCTGAGACGTGAACTGCAACCTGCATTTATCCCATGCAACTTTAAAGTTGTTCCCTACATTCTTACACTGTATGACATACAAATAAACATCCACGAGGGAGCCATTAATGAAAAATGCATGTTCTGGATAAAGTTACACAAAAAATGAACACGCCACTACTACACGAAATACAAAATGGCGTGATCCATAGGAACAATACGCGGACATAAAATATGTTTCGTTGCATGACAACCATTCATCATATATCAACGTCGGTGACCGTGTTATAAAAATACGTCGAGTACAAGCTTTTACATCATGTTGAGTTATTGTAGGCATAGCTAATAAGAAGCACCTGCTGAGCTAGGGGTGTCCAATTCGCTTTATCATGGACACAAGTTGTTCTCATTTTGTTTAAAGGCCTAGATTTAAAGCCTGTTATCCGGTGGTATATCGGACACTCTAAAAGAGATATTAAAACGAAACTAATATCAAATTTGAAGACTTGAACTGTGAATCGTAAGACATGTAGATAGTAAAGGGTGGTTCACAATAAACCGTGAACGGAAACGACACCGGGAGCGAGAACGGAAATATTTTTTTAAAATAAATGTATTTAAATGTGAGCATTCACAATTAACTATTGTGAATGCTCACGTTTAAATACATTTATTTTAAAATTAATTCCGTTCTCGTTCTCGTTGTCGTTTCCGTTCACGGTTTATTGTGAAACAGCCTTAAGCCTAGACGGTGATCACCAGACTGCGGCGCAGGGTTCCGAAACGCATAAAGTTACGAACGCACTGATCACTGTGTTGTATAGATCGAGGGGAAAGGGAGATTGAAGTGCAGTTACTCCTTGTCTCAACATGTAAATATTGTCACAGTAGGACACAAAATAAATGTCCACGTTTAAACATATAGTATATACAGTGCATTTCTAGTACAAAAAATAATTGCCTAACGTTACATGTTTCAATTTACATTAAACTACACATGTTTTAACAATATAAAATAATCATTTGTGTGTAAGCAGAAAAGAAAATATATACAATACTTACATAAAACACATTTCCTCATAATTCAATGTGCCGAATTAGAAGGTATACATCAGAGTGCTGCACTGGAGTTAAATCGCTCGCTTGAACTCGGTCGAGTGTCGTACCCTCGAGTGAGATACGATCGGTCGTGATACGCTCGTAATAAATAGAAGCACAGTACAAGGTCATCTCACCGACATGCCTTATCTTGTATGGAAGGCGACAGATAAGATACACATACGTTTTGCTCACATGGTAAAAATAAGACTTTATTTTCTGCGTTTATGACAAACGTTTAATGGAACAGTCAATGGAACGTACCAAAACAGGAACGTGAAGTTATAAATAAAATAGTATGAAAAACTTCGATATACAGTTATTATTGCTAATTAATAATTATTCAATATTTGATTTACCACATATATAATGTGATAGGTCCATACACAGTGTTCCGCCTATATACTGCGACAATGTAGAAACGTTTTACAAAATATCATTGATATAGCACTAGATTAATAACAATATTAGTACCTACAGATATAACGTCACAGAAAATATAATAAAACGAATAATCATGCTGCACAACTGTTACACGCGCAAAGATTGATACACTAATTATTAGAGATTATTATTATTATTATTATTATTATTATTATTATTATTATTATTATTACTAGAAAACTTGGTACAGTTCTTACATTATCGTGATTCTGTTCTCCGTTCATAATAATTACATTTACATCCAATAACATCTATCAGATGTGGCAAAAACAAAATCACTCCTGTGTGGGGGAAAAAAAAACATTTACCTGCAACATTTATATTACATTTTAAAACAAGTTTTGTAGTTGTACTATGGAGAGGTTAGTTAAACACTGCAAAGTTTTGAAAGATAAACATCTATGATGTTACTGCACAGTTCATCACTGTAACAAGAACGAATGTCTAACACTCGGCTTCCTACCGTTCGAGGATTTATCGCTCGTGACAATTTTACCCATCATGCATGTGCGCTACCTATCGGATTATGCTATGAACTACTTGGCGCTCGAGCGAAAACGTCCGATGCAGACCTCTGGTATACATAAACAATTTTCAAGAAAAGATTTGAAATGTTGTTGAAAGAGATGTTGGCATGTACCAACGTTATACACAAATCTCGATGAAATTCTTTTTCATGTTTTATGTCTGATTTTGATGCTGAAGGCCAGTTTTTTGCTTTGCTATTACACTGCTTTTCAAAAAGTGTCAATATCCATATGATTTTAGTTATACTTCGTGTAAAACTGTATGACTGCGTAGACACTGGCAACCTCTTCGTAGCTACCCAAATCACGTGCACTGAGGATGTGGCTTGTCTTGTGGGACCAGTGGAGCAGAAAGCTGCAGGACGACAGACAGTAACGAAGTTAAGTTCATTACACAGTGAGATATGGCGGCCGTAACGCGGTTACCGAAGAGAACACTAGGAGGACTCTATTAAAATTGGGTCCCTCTCTGCTCGGACCTGCGAATTTAGCCACGTGTGTAATGCTATCACTTGTCCAAATTCATTCAATTTTTCGCATTAGACGGAATACGACTTGGTTTAAAGACGAGTTCACTGTGAATATTTGAAATTTAGTTTACAGTAAATGTCGTCAGAACAAGAACAACTCAACTCAATCCTACCAACATTTTCCAGTGCCGTATTTATTACTGAAGTGAAACTCCTTTACGCAAGATACGAGGAAGAACACTGTGAAACAAAATTCTATGACGAACATTTTAAGGGATAAAAGGTTAAACTTCCATATTCTACATTTTTAAGCTAAATATTTTATTTATTTTGTATTTACCTATAGCAATCTCTTGTTATTCGTATTAATTCCTTCAAGTTTCAGTAGCATCAGTTAACTAGTTTTTTAGTTACTAAAATATTTAATTCACATTTTAAAAATAAACCTACTCCCACAAAATATGTTAGAAGCCTGAAAAAATATTATACAGCAATCTTTCATAGTCGTAAAATTAAACAGCACAGCCATAACGTGAATTCTGATTGTATGAATGACCTGAAAATATGTAAATGTGTCAGTTAAAAAATAGTTATTTTAGTGTTCGGACAGCACATTTTATTATTATTTTTTTTTTAATTTTGAAAATATTTTATACAAAAATGTCTCCATGGTTTTGTTGACGATACTTTTTGGAAAAAGCAGTAAAAAGTTTAGCTTTTTAGCATGCAATTTGTAGGAGCCTATAAAATTTGAATGTGAGTGACTGCAGTAAAAATAAAAATATCGAGCTACCCAGGAACTATACCTGACCTCGCCTCACATATCTCAAGTGGATTCACAGATGTTGTCCTTTGCCCAAATAACCACAAGAAGATAGCTGGAAGTGAGCAATTTGGAAGATAATGTTTCGAATAATGACATTTCTTGGAACGATTGCATTTATTTCGTCCACATGCACCTGATTGTGTACGTTAGTTGTTCACTGGCATTATATTATCAGTTCACATTCAACGATTGTGCTTGATTCTTGGTTATTTAGACGACAGTGTGTTCAGTATTGTAGGCCTATATTGTGAACGACAAATATACAAATATGGCTTGTGAACCGTTTCATGAGAAACTTGGTGAAAGCCCTGCTCACAGATATAACAGATTGGTCATCCCCATGTTAAAGACTGTAACATGTGAAAGAGAACAACCACCAGGATCCCAATGTCGATTGGTAACGACCGTTAGATGGAAGTACAGTTGCTCAATACAATTCAAATGACCTCTTCTGCAGTCACTAGATGGCAGCAAAGAGAAATTGATAAAAGTGGTTGCCTTCAAAGCTCATAATGCTGATCAATCTGGTTATACCTATGTATGTGATCTGGGGTAAAAGTTTCGGACTTAGGTAGCGATTGTGGAAAGGCGACGGACAGAAAAACAGTGTTCATTTATAGTGGAAGCACAAGAAATGACTAAGGCCCGGTTGCAGAAACACCGATCAAAATATGATTGGCGATCAAGGAGGGTTTGATTGGCCATCAGTTCTATTTCTGTTGCAGAAAGAACAATCAGTGTTTGATCGGAAATCAGTCTTCCATCAGATTTGATCAACAGATTTTTGCTGGTTAAGTCACTGATCATCGATCAAGCAGGCTATTTATGTTGTTCTGTTTATAATGCAGTATTATATAGTAAATAGTTATAGCGTAACAATATTGTTTTCGACATAATGGATTCTTCTGATGAAGAAATTTTAAATGAAAAAAAAATATATTATTAAGAAGAGGGCGTTTCCGTGATAGACATGAATTGTTTTTATGTATAATGACAGAGAATTTGAGCAAAGATTTAGGTTAAGTAAGGATTCCTGTGTTTTGTTACTTTCAAAAATTGAAACAAATATATGCAGACAGACAAATCGAAACCTTCCACTTTCTCCTATGAACCAAGTTCTAATAATGCTGAGATTTTATGCTGTTGGAATTTTTCAGGCGGTCTTGGGTTATCTTGTTAGGGTCCACAAATCAACTATTTGCCGAGTAGTTAGGAATGTTACGTATGAAATTGCTTTGTTATGGCAGGGTCTCATAAATCCCCAAACTTCAAATAGGGAACGATTTGAAATCCAGAGAGAATTTTCAGCCATGTCAGGATTTCCAAGAGTAGCCTAATAATGGTTGTATAGACTGCTCACATCCCCATCCAATCACCTAGTTGAAATGATGCCGAACTTTATCGAAATAGAAAAGGTTTCTTTTCTGTGAATATACAGGCAATATGTAGTATATACCATCATTGAAATTCTGGAATGTTGTAGCCCGTTTGCAGGGTTCTACACATGACAACACAATATTTTTAATGAGTAGGTTACGAGCTCCATTTGTAAACAGAGAGATGGGAAATGGAATTATTTTGGGTTATGGAGGCTATGCCTGTTCCAATTTCTTGTCGATTCCCCTAGCAAATCCCACAACAGAAGCCCCCTCACTTTTTTTTTGTTTTCTTCATATTCTTTCACTATATTGTAGTCTATATACAAATAGAAACCGCCTCACAGTGGTCAATATCGCGATATTAGGAGGACAAAAGTCGAAATTTCGAGTTTCCCTGATGATGTTTTGTTGTATGGGAATGCGATAACAAAGAACCAAAGCTTTCTAAACTGAATATAGTTTATGGCTTCGATGTTTGTATTAAACTTGAGAGAGGGTCAAAGTTATGGGTTCTTGCGTATCCCTCAGTCGTGCGTTATCTGCAGTGTGGAGCGATCGCATTTCTTGTGTGGTTCTGTGTTACTGGTGAAGTGTTTCGTTAAATCTGTTGTGCAGGAATGGAGAAGAATGTTGAAGGTATGTTTTACATTTTATTCCAAGTCTATAACATTAATAGTTTGGGTGTACATGCTTAACACTTATGCGCGTAAAATACACTCAGGGACAAAAAAAACCGGACACTTCTATATTTGCTTGTATTTTGTTGCCAATTATTTCAAAATGAAACAAAACCCATTTAAACAAAATAATGTTCCATTTAGCACCTTATACGACAACATTTGAAAAAAATAAAAATCTCTGATGAGAAAATTTACAAAAAATTACAAAGGGCGTATAACTATGGCATCGTTCGGTCTAACTGTTTTTTCATTTTATGGTGCCTTAAACATTAAAAACTCTTTTTAGTAACGGGTATTACCCCCTCTGGCTTGAATAACTGCATCCATACGTCTTGGCATGCTCTCAATTTGGTTAGCAATGTCTTCTTGAGGAATAAGTTCCCATTCTTCGGCAATTGCTCGCCTCAACTCTTGTAACGATTCTGGTCTCGGTGTCTATTCCTAACACGCCGTCCCAGTATGTCCCAAACGTGTTCAATTCGGTTCATGTCTGGACTCCTTGCTGGCCATGGAGGAACATGGATTCCCACTTCTTGGAGATAATCTCCGACCGCATGGACAATATGCGGCCGTGCATTATCATGCATTAAAACAAAATTATCGCCTACAAATTGGCCAAATGGCACAACATGATCAGCCAAACATTCATTTATATACCTATCAGCTGTTAGTCTTCCATTTTCAACAAAAACCAACTCTGTACGAGCATCCGTACACACTCCTGCCCAAACCATCACTCCACCACCTCCATACGGCACATTTTCGGAAATGCAACACTGTGAAAATTGTTCTCCCCTCCTTCTCCAAACTCTTTCACGTCCATCAGGTGAGCACAGATTGAAACGGGACTCATCGGTGAACAGAACACAGCTCCACTGTCCATTTCTCCAATCCCTGTGATCATTTGCAAAACGCATTTATTCAACTCGATGCATCCTGAGAAGTCTGGGACCAGTTGCAGGTCTACTTGATATCAGTCCACTTTCTTTCAACCTCCTTCTAACTGTTTTGGCCGAAATTGGGCGTCCATGCATGTTAACAAATTGCTGGGCTACACTAGTAGCTGGCAGGTTGCACTCCCTAAGAACTCTCAACACCATATATCTGTCTTCATTTGGATTTGTAGCTCTTGGACGACCCGAACCTGGTCTTCTGGGATATTCTAGGGTCTCTCTATACCGTTTTATGGCATCATGGGTTATCATGGGTTGTGCTTCTAGCCGTATTCATAACATTTGCAATGTAACGTACACTGCGTCCATTATCGGAAAGGACTACAGCTCGAGTCACATCTTCAGGTCGCATCTTGTTTTAAGACAAATGTTACAACCCCACTTAAACTCACAAAATGTAAAAATAAAGAAATAACGAATGATAACGATAATGAAGCACAAAATGGTTGAGACAAAATTGTTATAGCTGAGACTACGAAAGCAAAATTGGAATATTTGGTTGTAATGGCTTGTTTATAAAACAAAAAACAATCAACAATGTATACACGTCTCCATAACAACAGATGGCTACCATAATATTGTATGAGAAGATAATATTTTGCAAAATACCAGCAAATATTAAAGTGTCCGGTTTTTTTTGTCCCTGAGTGTATTATAATTTTAAATATATTTCGCAACTTGCTCTTGGAATATAAAAATTGGTTCACGATGGGTCACGATAAAATCTTAGCAGTTAATTTTCTTAGACTTTAATCTCTAAGCCTGCATATATTTTATTTGCCGAGGTTTGCCCGTTTTTTCAAAATATCTACTTTCTTGCAGATTGTGCGACTGCAGTTACGCGCCGAGATCTATTCACTTTTCTCCAAAGCACAAACTGTGTAATGAAAGCAAGGTCGTCACAAGTGTTACAACAATTACTTTCATATGCATTGTCAAAATTGAAATTTGAAGGTTGTGATGAAAACCTTAAGTCAGAACTTTTTAAAAAAATTAGAATTTTTTCGTGTAACCTGTTACGAAGGTGGAGGTCATGTAATAGGACAATGTCGCGATTTTTAGAGAAATATTCAGAATGGCTTGATGTAGAATTGTCAGTTCCAATACCTACTGAGGAATCTTGCCAAGGAGAAGCCTCGGGTGCAGTTAGAGGTCGAGTAGTGTAAAAACAAAGAAAAGAAAAGTGGAAAATCTTTCAAAATCTTGTTCGTCACAAGAACTTGCCCTGGCAACACAGATGTCTCTTACGTATGAAGGTAAAAGAAATGTGGCAACAATTATTCAAGAATCTGTGTCGAAAAGTCCGAGATCAGTCCGGAAAATAAAAACAATTTGCCAACAGCCAGCCACTGAGCCTAATTGTAATACATATACAACAGAGGAGGCGCTAGCTTTGCTTGTTGATTTAAAATTAACAAAACATCAATATGTAGCATTACAAAAAAGCGCGAAAGAAAGAAGCGCAAACATCTACCCGCCATATTATAGACTGCTAAATGCAAAATCAGAATGCTATCCCAGTCAGGAAGCGCTAATAATTACAGATTCACTGGCAGAAGTAAAATTACAATGTTTACTTGACCACACTGTTGAGCGTTTATCTATTGTTAAAAAAGAAGTTCTTGAACATTCCTTTCAAAACGAAGACTTACAAATGGGGGTGTGACGGGAGCTCAGGCCATTCCCTTTACAAACAAAATATTTCGGGGTATGAAGGAGCTACAGATTCTGAAATACTTTTGTCTTCAATAGTGCCTTTACAACTCCTGGGTGAAGATGAAGAGTCTGGGCGAAAAACGGTTCTCTGGCAAAATCCAACTATGGTCGACGGCAAAATATGTAACGCTCTCATGGATAATCCTTCAGCCTAAGTGTGTTACATATGTGGTGCTAAGCCGAAAGACATGAATGATTTGAAAAAAATACAGTCATTACCTATAAATAAAAGTGCATTTGAATTTGGACTTTCGACACTGCATGCAAGAATTAGATTTTTTGAGTGTTTGCTTCATATTGGGTACAGAATAGAAATAAAGAAGTGGCAGGTACGCGGGGATCAAAGGAAGAAAGTAGCTTATGAGGCAAGGAAAGAAGAAATTATTAACAAATTTAGAACTGAAATGGGCCTTTTAGTTGATGTTGTGAAACCAGGTAGTGGTACCACGAACGATGGCAACACTTCTCGCCGATTTTTCGAGAATTCAAAGAAATCGTCTGAAATAACTGGCGTTGATGAAGCTCTTATCCATCGTTTCTCCGTAATTTTGGACGTTATGTCAATTGGATATAGCCTGAACATTGGTGCATTCAAAAAGTATGCCTTAGACACTGTTGATCTCTATGTGAAATTGTATGGATGGTAGCCTACTACATGCCTGCCACTGTCCATAAAATACTTATACATGGTGCAGATGTTATGAACAACATGATATTGCCTATTGGACAGTTATCAGAAGATGCCCAGAAGCCAGACATAAAGAGTATAGATTTTTCCGAGAACACAACACTCGAAAAATCTCAAGAATAAATTGTAACAAGGACCTTTTGCACATGCTTCTAATTTCTTCTGACCCGCTTATTTCAAGCAAAAGGAAATTACCAAGAAAGAAAAGTTCCCTTGGCAGTGAAGTGTTAGGTTTGTTGGAAACACCGAGACTGGACAGCATTGCCCATGGTTCAACGGATGGGAGTTCAGAAGAGGATAGTGATTAAGGCCGTCTCTTCCTGTGATTGATGGGAAAGAATACCGTCTTCATTTTACAATAATATCAGGTAATTTATATAATATTTGTAGAAGTTAACAATGTTTATAAATTAGTTGTATCTAAATATCTTGTAACAGTACGGCATGTTCGTAAAAATTATAAATAATAATAATAATAATAATAATAATAATAATAATAATAATAATAAATATTATATTTTCATTATCATTATCAACATGAAGTTGATATTTAGTTAAGTTAACTTCTAGTTGTATCGCATGTATTTTGATAGTATTATTATTATTATTATTATTATTATTATTATTATTATTAAATTTTACGTCTTGTAATCTTAAGAGTGTCAGTTACTAACAGGAAAGTAAAAAAAACCCGATGCTATTGCCAGTAGAGAACAAAAAATAATTTTGTCCTCCTAAAATCGAGAAATTGACCACTGTGCGCCTGTTTCCTTTCTACAAAAAGCAACAAAACAGCAAAACATTCACTTGTTTTCCTAGTCACCGCCCACTTGATGCATTCCTTTCGCGACTTTTAAAGAGCATCAAATTGGCTGTGGTTGCTAAATAGCGCTGTTGTCAAATGTATTTCTTTCTTAAATCACCAATTAGTAAATTGAGACAAGTTGATTGGAGATTCATGTTTGTGCAACGCAATGAACAATCAAATAAATCAGACATCAACTGATTGGCGATCAGGGACTGATTTGATTTGCGTTTCTGCAACCGGGCCTAAGTGTAAACTGAAAACTATTTTTTTCAAAATACATCAGAATAAATTGTCTCTTAATAAAAATTTACGATACAGCTTATCAATAACAATGAAAATATTTATAAAGACGCGTATTTTTCTTCATAGCTTATGGGATTGATGACTATTATAAAATTATATCAAATGTCTTTGTTTAACGTTACACTGCTTAAAATCTATTAAACTTCGATTAAGCATCCGGTAAACAGATCAAAAATTTTAGTCGATCTACAATTCTAGGGCCCGGTTGCAGAAACGCAAATCAAATCAGTCCCTGATCGCCAATCAGTTGATGTCTGATTTATTTGATTGTTCATTGGGTTGCACAAACGTAAATCTCCAATCAACTTGTCTCAATTTACTAATTGTTGATTTGAGAAAGAAAAACATTTGACAACATCGCTATTTAGCAACCACAGCCAATTTGATGCTCTTTTACAGTCGCGAAACGTATGCATCTAGTAGGCGGTGAATAGGAAAACAAGTGAATGCTTTGCTGTTTTGTTGTTTTTGTAGAAGGGAAACAGCGGATTGTATTTGTATAGACTATGAAGCAAACAAAAAACGTAAGGGGGCCCAATTTTTCTGACAATGATAGAGCCCTCTTATTGAACATCATAGAGAGCTTTATGCATATCATTGAAAATAAGAAGACAGATAGTGTTTGGGTGAAGCAGAAAGAGGAGGCCTGGAAGAAAACTGCTTCAGAATTTAATGAAGCTACATATGAGGTTGCAAGAACACCCCAGCAATTAAAGATTGCATATGAAAACTACAAAAGGAGAACCAAGAAACTTGCAGCTGACGATAAGGTAGGCCTAAGCTGTGACGTATAATTTTTACCTATTTCTAGATTTATTAATGGACAGTTACGTTTTTGTGGCATTCCATAAATATTATTACGTCTCAAAAATATAGAGGGAGATTTAAATTCATAATTATTTTCTTCTAACTAGTTTCTTGACCTACATTGAATCTTTGTTTTTTCCAGGCAGAGCTCTACAAAACTGGTGGAGGAACTTTTAAAAGGAAGCTAGATGCAGATGGCGAAAGACTAATATCCAGGCTGAATTCCCATTTTGCACCTGTGAATAATCCTTGTGACAGTGATGGCCAGTACCAAGTTTTTCAAGTAACAGAACAGGATTGCAATATACTGGAGGTAAGAATATATAACCTTAGTTTGACATAATTTGGGTAGGCCTAAAAAAAGTAAAAAATATCCATCTACATTATCCATCATCATCCCATCACTCAGAATATAAAAATATCGATTGAGGTGGTGAAATGGAAATATAATTGGAGTAGATGAACTTCATTTTGCCTTTAATTTATTTACAGTCTTATAACCCTATTTTATAAGAAACCAGCTCACAGCAAACAACAATACATTAACAAAAAAAATTAAGCAAATTTTTCGGCTAAATAGTGCCATTCAGTTCAAACACAAAACAAATAACTTTCCAGTTTGTGTATTTATATTGAATACTTCATCTTGTTTTACAGGATAGCCATGAAACTTTATTTGATGGAGCTGTGTCTATAGTGCACCCTGCTCGTTTGCATTCAACTTCTGGTCATGATGTCACTGGGGACAAATATGGAGATGAGGCCTCATCTATTCCGCCGTCCCCGTCTTCTGCAAATCAACAAGATTCATTGTCAGCAGGTCGTCATTTGTCATCAGAAATTACACCAATAAACCTACTGACAGGAAGCAGGAGTGGAATAATTAGGCCCAGATCAAGATCACAAAGAAGCAGGCTGGAAGACTATACGCCCAGTAAAACTGATTTTAATGAATTAAGGTGTCGACTTCTGATCGAAAAACATGAAATGGAAATGGAAATTTTAAAAACTAATCTACAAGTGGCCCAAGTAGAGTTAGAGATTAAAAGGGCAATTCTAGCCAAAGAAAATAAATAAATAAAGTTTGCATCAAAAATAAAAGAACTAATTAATTACGAGTATTTTGCTCACCTTTCTGCCAGTGTTGTAAAGTGTGTATTTATTAGTGTAGTTCTGACTGTGTTCCCTCCATTTCTCCTTCTTCCCATAGGTGCTTCACCCTCATCAGCTTGTGGGTAGAATCTTGCAATGAGATCTTCATCAGGAGGTGGGGGATTATTTTCTCCTCTCTCCAACAATAAATTGTGGATGGCAAAACATGCAACAATGCATTCTAGTGTTGTTGATCGTTGCCTTCCCAACTTGAAACGGAGACCCAACGATAAGCATGGAAACCTTCTTTTTACCACGCCAAATGCTCGCTCTATACAGTTTCGAGTGTATATATGTGTTGAATTATACAACTCCTCTGCTTCTGTCGTGGGGTTTGCTAGGGGAGTCAACAAGAAATTTGAACATGCATAGCCTCCATCACCCAAAAGAATTCCATTTCCCATCTCTCTGTTTACGAATTGAGCTCGTAACCTACTCATTAAAAATATTGTGCTGTCATGTGTAGAACCCTGCCAACGGGCTACAACATTCCAGAATTTCAATGATGGTGTACATATTGCCTGTACATTCACAGAAAAGAAACCTTTTCTATTGCGATAAAGTTCAGCGTCATTTCCACCAGGTGATTGGATGGGGATGTGAGTGCAATCTATACATCCAATGACTCTTGGAAAT
This sequence comes from Periplaneta americana, assembly GCF_040183065.1. NCBI lineage: Eukaryota > Metazoa > Arthropoda > Insecta > Blattodea > Blattidae > Periplaneta > Periplaneta americana. The sequence continues at coordinate 49,102,614 of NC_091117.1, forward strand.
CCTGACATGGCTGAAAATTCTCTCTGGATTTCAAGTCGTTCCCTGTCTGAGGTTGGAGGCTTTATGAAATCCTGCGAAAGCAAAGCAATTTCATGTGTAACATCCCTTACTACTCGGCAAATAGTTGATTTGTGGACCCCAACAAGATCACCCAAGACCGCTTGAAAAGTTCCGACAGCATAAAATCGCAGCGTTATTAGAAGTTGGTTCATAGGAGAAAGTGGTAAGTTTCTATTTGTCTGTCTGCATATATTTGCTTCAATTTTCGAAAGTAAAAAAACACACGAATCCTTACTTAACCTAAATCTCTGTTCAAATTCTCTCTCATTATACATAAAAAACAATTCATGTCTGTCGCGGAAATGCCGTCTTCTTAATAATATTTCTTCATATTGTTCGAAAATTTCTTCATCAGAAGAATCCATTACTACGTCGAAAACAATATTATTACGCTGTAACTAATTGTTATATAAATTACAGTATGCACAATGAACAGAACAACATATACTTGATCAGTGATCAGTCACTTAACCAGCGAAAATCTTGTGATCAAATCTGACGGAAGACTGATCTCCGATCAAATACTGATTGTTCTTTCTGCAACAGAAATAGAACTGATGGCCAATCAAACCCTCCTTGATCGCCAATCATATTTTGATCAGTGTTTCTGCAACTGGGCCTAGAAATTGTAATTCACACCCTAAAAACCCCGAGAAAGTTTATAACTTAGATCTACAGTAATAACTCCTAAACTGTAGACAAACTTACAAACAATATTTGTAGTTCCTTTTTGTTTATTCTTTACTCAACTGCTCGAAGACAGATCTGAACATCACAAATTAAAGTAACAAGGCACCATTTATGGAGCAACTAAGACAGGAGATAATAGGTCAGCGTGGCCAGTTTCTTTGCCCTGCAGACATATAAGACAATACCTCCCAAGCATTGAAGTAAATACTGAGAATATTTGCTTGTAAATAATAATTCCACTAAAAAAAATGTCGAGAATACGTGAATGCAGAGACGACATTCTGAACAACTACAAAACAGGTTAGTAACCTACTCATTATAGAATAAAAATGTAACTGTATACATGACTCCATTAATCAAATTTATACCAGTTAAAATACGCGGGAAGTTACTGACAAATAATGACGCAGTATACGCCGGCAATGTATGCAGGTCTAATGCGCGTGTTCCCGTCAGGGACCCCAGCTTAAGGCTTTATGAGGTAATTTTATAGTCTCGCAATCATCTCGATGAAATACCACACAACAACAATAATTTTCACCGATCTATATTTCACAGTCCACAGTTGTGGAGTAGTGGTTAGCGCGTCTGGCCGCAAAATCAGGTGGCCCGGGTTCGATTCACGGTCGGTGCAAGTTACCTGGTTGTGGTTTATTCCGAGGTTTTCTCTCAATCCAATATGAGCAAATGCTGGGTAACTTTCGGTGCTGGACCCCGGTCTTATTTCACAGGCATTATCATCTTCATCTCACTCAGATGCTAAATAACCTAATATGTTGATAAAGCCAAATACCTTACTATAATAATACAGGACAGCTGTATACTAGCAGCATTGACGTGAGTGCGAAATATCGCGAACCTGACATCTAGCGGAGCGGAGTGGAATTACGTCCACAAATACAAATATTAACATAGCGGGAATCGAACTATTGTTTAAAACGTGAGGTACTAATGTGGAATAATGTATGAATCACTTAAGAAATGTTGAATAATATATATTTAATGTAAAATTATTATCTTATATCAAAGCTGCATATTATAAGAAATATTGCATACTTTATATTAATTCCCGTAATTAATTGTTACATATCTTTTCTTTGGTTTAGTGAGACTATTTCGTTTATATGACGTCATTCCATTTTCGACCAATTACCTTGTATAATATATACAAGGTCTTTGATCAAGCTGCCTTCCGTATGGGGTAATAAAATACGGTTTTAATTATCTATACAGAGATGGCTTCACTGTTTAGCAACATATGTCTCGCTGTAGTGTGAATACATAAGCATTGCTATATAGCTGTTTCCACACAATATTAGGCCTACATGGTTATTAGTTCTCAGTGTAGTGTGTAATGTAATGACGAATTACTAAATAAAGTGTGAAATTTTACTTCCACATCTTCATCTTCTAATTCCATGTCCATTGTAGGCTATCTGAAAAAAAAAATACACTCCTTCATTCAGATTTGATAACTGCGTTTTCAACAATTCTTCATTTAATCAATCTATTATTCAGGTTATTTGTAATTATATTATAAAACGTTTCAATTATATTATGATTTCAGCAGATAATGAAAACGTATTTCTGTTATAATAATAAGAGATAAGTGCAGTACATGTAATTAACATTGTTAAATCTGTATTTCGCTTTCCGCAATTGGCATTACTGAATAACATCCAATTTCTTTATTGCAGTAATCGATATTCAATCTATCTCAACTTCACAATGTCTGAATAGGTTAAGTATTCGTAAATATACAATTATTAACAATTTGTGAGCGAAGTTTATGGATATATTATTTATATTTTATTTACGAAATATTCCTAATAAATGTCACTGGGGGTCTGAGATTTCCCAGATCCCAGATAAAACCTTAATATTTCGAATACATTTTAACTTCTATTCATTTATTAGGTATAAATAAAAAAAGGTAATTTGTATTTTTATATCAACACAAAGACAAAGAAATTAGGCCTACTAAAGAAAGTTAATGACTCACGTTTTATGATCCCTCGGAAATCGAAAGTACGATTTGAAGCAATTTGTACTGCTGTAATTTTGTAGCAATTAAAACAGCACATATACACCCTGACATTTTAACACAGCACTAATTAATAAAATTATTATCTAGCCCAGCAACAATATACATTGCAGTTGATTACAGCTTGTTTCGCGAGTATCGCCACATCACCGGCCGCCTTGGTAGCAGCACCAGCGTCGTTCGCGCGCAGAACTGCTATCGTCCGGCAAGGCTTCTATACTCTCAATAGGTTATCTCGTTTTTCAATAGCCAATCAAATAGCTAGTTGGCTGATGACGGGTGAAAAGTCCATGCTGAATGGTCCTTTATTTTCAATGATAAGCGTGCATTATAAACATAATCGCCTCAAATAAAAACATTACAAGGGATATGAACCAAGTGTGTACATATAATGGAATGAAATAAATACGTTGAAAGTGTTTATATCGTGTATATTAAAGCTGTACTTACTCACTGCATTATTTTTCTGCATTTCTTAACAATTCGTCTGCTCTCAGTGTCTGACGACCGTTTTCGTCTGCTAGTTTCCAGTCTTGTGTTCACGAACTAGAGTCGTATAAAGAACCTAGTTTTGACCGTACAATCAATAAAATTTCACGTGGAACGTTATGTACGAACATTGCCACATATTCTTTGGTTATTTTTATAATATTCCGCCAAGATGGTAGGGTTTTTGTTTAAATGTACTTACTTACTTACAAATGGCTTTTAAGGAACACGAAGGTTCATTGCCGCCCTCACATAAGCCCGCCAGCGGTCCCTATCCTGTGCAAGATTAATCCAGTCTCTATCATCATACCCCACCTCCCTCAAATACATTTTAATATTATCCTCCCATCTACGTCTCGGCCTCCCTAAAGGTCTTTTTCCCTCCGGTCTCCCAACTAACACTCTATATGCATTTCTGGATTCGCCCATACGTGCTACATGCCCTGCCCATCTCAAACGTCTGGATTTAATGTTCCTAATTATGTCAGGTGAAGAATACAATGCATGCAGTTCTGTGTTGCGTAACTTTCTCCATTCTCCTGTAACTTCATCCCGCTTAGCCCCAAATATTTTCCTTAGCACCTTATTCTCAAACACCCTGAACCTATGTTAATCTCTCAGAGTGAGAGTCCAAGTTTCACAACCACACAGAAGAACCGGTAATATAACTGTTTTATAAATTCTAACTTTCAGATTTTTGGACAGCAGACTGGATGATAAGAGCTTCTCAACCGAATAATAACACGCATTTCCCATATTTATTCTGCGTTTAATTTCCTCCCGAGTGTCATTTATATTTGTTACTGTTGCTCCAAGATATTTGAATTTTTCCACCTCTTCGAAGGATAAATCTCCAATTTTTATATTTCCATTTCGTACAATATTCTGGTCACGAGACGTAATAATATACTTTGACTTTTCGGGATTTACTTCCAAACCGATCACTCTACTTGCTTCAAGTAAAATTTCCGTGTTTTCCCTAATCGTTTGTGTATTTTCTCCTAACATATTCACGTCATTCGCATAGACAAAAAGCTGATGTAACCCGTTCAATTCCAAACCCTGTCTGTTATCCTGAACTTTCCTAATGGCATATTCTAGAGCGAAGTTAAAAAGTAAAGGTGATAGTGCATCTCCCTGCTTTAGCCCGCAGTGAATTGGAAAAGCATCAGATAGAAACTGACCTATACGGACTCTGCTGTATGTTTCATTGAGACACATTTTAATTAATCGAACTAGTTTCTAGGGAATACCAAATTCAATAAGAATATCATATAATACTTCCCTCTTAACCGAGTCATAAGCCTTTTTGAAATCTATGAATAACTGATGTACTGTACCCTTATACTCCCATTTTTTCTCCATTATCTGTCGAATACCAAAAATCTGATCAATAGTCGATCTATTACGCCGAAAACCGCACTGATGATCCCCAATAATTTCATCTACGTACGGAGTTAATCTTCTCAAAAGAATATTGGACAAAATTTTGTACGACGTCAACAAAAGTGATATTCCTCGAAAGTTACCACAGTTGGTTTTGTCCCCCTTTTTAAAAATAGGTACAATTATGGACTCCTTCCATTGTTCTGGTACAATTTCCTTTTCCCAAATAGCAAGTACAAGTTTATAAATTTCGCTATATAATGCACTCCCACCCTCTTGTATTAATTCTGCTGGAATTTGATCGATACCTGTAGACTTGTACTTTTTCAGATTTTCTATCGCAATTTCGACTTCTGAAAGCGTGGGTTCGGGTATAAATGGCTCAGCAGTTTGTATTTCAATTTCGTCCCGATCATTTCTATTTGGCCTATGTACATTTAGTAGTTGCGCAAAATAGTTTTTCCTACTGTTTAGGATTGATGGAGAGTCTGCAAGCAAGTCACCATTCTCATCCTTGATCACGTTTACCCTTGGCTGATATCCGTTCTTAAATTCCTTTATACCCTTATATAAATCTCGAATGTTTTTATTCTTACTATTTGTTTCTACCTCATTCAGTTTTTCCTTCAAGTAACCTCTCTTTTTATTCCTAAGTGTACGACTTGCTTCCCGTCTTTCATTGAAATAATTATCTCTCTTCTCCTCAACTGGATCCTGTAAGAATTTCAATTTTGCCTGTTTCCTTCTTTCTACTACCATGCAACAATCTTCATCCAACCACGGTTTCTTTTTCTTAGTTTCATAATAACCTATGCTCTGCTCAGCTGCAATTTTGATACTATCTCTGATATTTTCCCACACGCTATTAACATCTAATTCTTTCTCAACTTCGTCGAACTTTCTAAAGTGGCAAACCTATTCGAAATTTCGACCTGATAATTTTGCTTAGCTTCCTCGTCCTTTAATTTCAAAATATTGAATTTAGTAATATTAACTTGTTGCTCTACTCGCTTGGCTACTGATAATCTTTCTCTTAATTCTCCAATCACCAAATAATGGTCAGAATTACAGTCTGCACCCCTGAAAGTTCGAATATCTACTATACTAGTATGTCTCCGTTTATCTATCAAGATGTGATCTATTTGGTTGTGTGTCAATCCATCTGGAGAAGTCCAAGTATATTTATGTATATCCTTATGGGGGAATGTTGTACTTTTGACAATTAAATTTTTCGATGTGGCAAAGTTGACTAATCTAACTCCATTGTCACTACTAATTGCGTGTAGGCTCTCTTTTCCAATAGTTGGTCTAAAAATATCCTCCTGTCCTACTTTAGCATTGAAATCCCCCAATAAAATTTTCATGTGATATCTAGGGAACTGATCAAAAGTATGTTCCAATTCCTCATTGAAGCTATTCTTTATATGGTCGTCTTTCTCTTCTGTAGGGGCGTGAGCATTTATAACTATGATGTCGCACCATCTACCCTTAAGTACTAAATATGATAACCTGTCACTGATAAATTCGACCTTTTTTACTGCTGATTTTATTCTTTTATGAACAAAGAATCCTGTTCCTAATTGGTGATTATTGTTTCCTTCCCCATAATACAACAAGTAATCTCCTATTTGTGATATGCCATTCCCATCTAACCTAACCTCTTGTACTCCTACGAAGTCTATTCTATATCTAGCTAGTTCTTTTGCTACTAATGTTACCCCTCCTGTTCTATAAAGACTAGTTACGTTCCAAGTGCCAAATCTCAAATCCTTATTCCTTTGCTGTGGTCGTGCCAGAGAATCAGTCCTATTCCGAGGCTTATTATAGGGATACGTAACAAGCTGTTTTTTACGGTGATGGGTTATTAGCCCTTCGCCCAACCCCCAAGCTGGAGGACCACCCCTTATCGGCTGTCCACGACTGCTTATTCAATATATTCGCAGCTACCCTCCATATCTGGAGGCCGTCTCCTCTATCCGCAACCTGAGGACGCGCCATGCTGTGGTGATAGGGACCCACAATACATGGTTTGTTTAAATGTATGTTTATAAAAATTCTAACATTGATTGATTTTAATATCTCATTCTAAAGTTTGGAAAAAGGGGCATGAACCGGTAATGAAATGTCAACAACACGTTCATTTACAATAATCATGATAATTCAACAATGAATTGTCACTGAAGGCTATTATGATTAACGGACTGATTATGCCATAATGACAAAATGTCGTAAATCGTTAATATAAAATCAATATAATGAGATATATAGTGGAAAAACATCACTAGTATTAGTCGTTAACCCTCCACCCCTTTGATTTGCGATTGTTAGTATAAGTAGCATGATTATTTTATTAATTGTAAGTTATGTAGGCTACGACCCAGCAGAGATTACAAAAGAGAGAAAATAATTTATAGGTTAACATACATGAACCTAATCTAATTATACAAAGATGGTATTAACATAGGCTACTTATACAGGCCTATGTAATTTATTTAAACTTACCTGTAGGCTTTAACATTCTCGGTCGTTTCGACTTTATTTTCATGCTGCTCGAAAATCAACAACAAAATCGTCATCTTTAAAATGATCAGAGCATACTCTGCTTGTATCAAGATTGAATTTATCCTGTCTTTCGCACGGAATTACCCATTTTTTTCTAATTCCTAAATCTTTAGGAATGGTATTTTTATCGTTAGAATTGTTGCATACCGTAACAGCACACCTTTAAACAACATAAACAAGAAAAAACACGAGATACTGCTTTGAAGCATTTGAGCTTTGGCGCGCTTAGCTATCTTGTGACGTCAGAATCCCTCTCCTTTCCCCGTCAATCCCTCGCCAACAAGCTCGATAATAATGCAACCTGTGAGAAGTTTAGAAGCCTTGATCGTCCGGTATTATTACAGTAAGGTATTTGATAAAGCGTCGTAAAATAACGTACTAAAATAAAAATATATTTTGCAATTGATACAGTGTCTTTAAATAACCAATGCAAGTTGGAAGTTCTTTTAAAAATGTTTTGACGTTATAAAGATGTAAATAGCAATTGATGTTTTTAACTCTTCTAATTTCAAGCTGATCATCAATGAAAGTTGTGTTATTGTACTGGCTGCTAATTCTGAACAATCGAGAAACTGCAGATCAAGACCCACTACAGTTTCCCATATAAGCACAGCCTCACGGGTCTGTGCTACCGAAGAACAATACGGTTGTGCAAATCACCATGGGAACCGAGAGAATATCCGCCTCCCTTCATCTCACTCCAAGTTGCTAATATCCCTCGTGTAGATTAATATTGCTTCCTATTGTTACAGCTAAATGTTCCTGGCCTATCTTGTAGTCCACTAGTTTCAGCTTACATCAATGGAAAGCAGGCACATAAATCTCTCTGTATCCATATTGAATTTTCTCATACTATCCTTGAAGTTTCCTTTGAGATACATTCACCTTTCTGATATTGTGAACTTCACACAGAACTTCTTAAGGGCAATATATTTTTACTAAAGCAGTTTAAATTTGTTTTATTTATTATTGAAATAGTAATATGCGTTACAAGAGCGGTATGTTGACGTTTTCATGTTCGAGGAAAAGATTGAAAAAGCGAAACGTAGTTGAGCTTTTTTAATTTCCGAGAACATGAAAACAAACATACCGCTCGTGTATCGTACATTATTTTGTGCGAAGATCGTTTATTACATACCTGAAAGCCGAATTTATAATTAGTTGCAATGAAATCTCCATCTTGGTTTCTGTTCAATGACGGCAACTTTGGAAAACAAATATATCTATCTTCAACATTGTTCCTATAAAATGTTTTCTGTGTTTACTATACTGCAGCAGGCCGTGATATACGTCTGTCTTTTTTTTCCCTCCCAGTCTATGATGAGTCTGGAATCTTGTTGATTTTTTCACGGCTTCCTTAATGTTACTTGCATTACAAATGCAGTAACTTTTGTGGTGTTGTAGAGTTTACTTAATTTTTGCAAATATTTAAAAACAATAATTAACAGTGCAATTTAAGTGAAATTGCAGTGGTAAGTTTCCAATTTATAATTATTACTATATTGAACGTCTTTAAAAATAATATTTTAAAAGCCTAAAGCAGTAAAATGAATATGACGCTTAAGCGGTAAGAATAGGGAAATTGTTATGTGTGTTACATTGGGAATACTGAATGTGGTATTTCACACTTACCGCGTATTGGTTTTGTGCGGAAAGCAAGCAAATACGCACGATCTCGCACAAAATTCTTATTAATTGCGGGAGTGCAAGAATTGCGAAATGTAAAAAAAGTTGCTAAGACTGAAGGAAAGTGAGGGGAGATTTTAAAACCCTATCTTAACAATATTAAGACAGCTATATGAATGCTCCATTATCTCAGAAACTACTGCGTTTTAAATAGTGATTTTTTACAATTCATTAATAATTTCCATTAAATACTACTCATCAATCACTTTTAAATACTAATTAGAAAAAAGTGATTTTATTATATACCAGTTATTTTAAATAATTTTGTAACATTTTATTTGTTCAAAGATTAACCATTTAAAAAAAATTAACAAAAGTAAATCCACAATATCACAGTACTGTTTCAATTATGTGGCAAAAGTATCATGCAATTATACAGTAAAGTCCCGATTATCCGGAATTCGATTATCCGCCCTTCCCTGTTATTCGGATCGCTTTATTTTTTATTAAAGCAGTGTACATATTATACCTCCAGGATAACAGAGAGGCTTTAGAATTGAACGGGTTACATCAGCTGCTTGTTTATGCGGATGACGTGAATATGTTAGGAGAAAATCCGCAAATGTCCCTGTATTAGGGAAAACACAGAAATTTTATTTGGAGCAAGTAAAGAGATAGGTTTGGAAGTAAATCCCAAAAAGGCAAAGTATATGAATAGGCCTATGTCTCGTGACTAGAATATTGTACCAAATTGGAAATTTATCCTTTGAAGAAGTGGAAAAATTCAAATATCTTCAAGCAACAATAAAAAATATAAAGGATGCTCGAGAGGAAATTAAACGCAGAATAAATATGGAAATACCTGTTATTATTCAATTGAGAAGATTTTGTCATCCAATCCGCTCTAAAAAAATGAAAATAAGAATTTATAAAAAAAGTTATATTACCGGTTGCTCTGTATGGTTGTGAAACTTGGGCTCACACTTTGAGAGAGAAACAGAGGTTAAGAGTGTTTCAGAATAAAGTGCTTAGGAAAATATTTGGTGCTAAGAGGGATGAAGTTACAGGAGAAAGGAGAAAGTTACACAACACAGAACTGCACACACTGAATTTGTCATCTGACATAATTAGGAACATTAAATCCAGATGTTTAAGATGGGCAGGAGAGCACATATGGGTGAAACCAGAAATGCATATAGAGTGTTAGCTGGTAGGCCTGAGGAAAAAAGACCTTTGGGGAGGCCGAGACGTAGATGTGAGGATAATATTAAAATTGATTTGAGGGAGGTGGGGTATGATGGTAGAGACTGGATTAATCTTGCTCGGATAGGGACCAATGGCGGGCTTATGTGAGGGGGCAATGAACCTCCGGGTTCCTTAAAAGCCAGTAAGTAAGTAAGAACTTCTTTTACATGCCAATAAATGTACTGACATGAGCCTGTCGTATTTAAACACAATTAAGTGCCATTGACCTCGGCCGGGATCGAACCCGCAACCTCGAGCATAAAAGGCTAGCGCTATACCAAATACAAGATTATTAATGGTATGCTTTATATAAAACATATGGCAGGTATTAAATGTTAAAAAAAAAACTTGGAACTTATGGGTAAATATCTAAAAAAATTGCCCCGAATTCTGAAAAATGAAACATGGCAACCCTATGGCACATATAAGCGTGAAACATAAATGGCTAGCATCATATCTCAGCTGTTTTTTTTACCCTAGTTGCATCCTACTGCTGTTCTGGAAGTTATCGCTAAGATAATGATGATACTTCCCCCCATCCTAAACTGAAATCATAATTTTGTAGACTGTGCCAGTGTCTAGGCCTATATGAACCGAACTGGCTCCGCTTCAGAGTATGAGAAGTTTGAAAGTATGTATATATACTGGCAGAGAGTGAGTAGTTCAATCGAAAACCATCAGATAGCAGCACCTTCCAAAAGCTGTGTATGTATTTCGCCATCAGAAGTCGATACCCAGCCGATAGAAGTACACAGGACCGGAGTTGTGTAATGTATCGGCAAAGGTGCCTTGTATCACTATTCAGATCTCTATGAAAGCCTACGGGGGGGGGGGGTGAAGGATGTATATATCAGCTCCTCCTAAGCCTTCATGTTCTAGTCCTTTCTCCTCAGATAAAATATTATATATTATTCTATAGGAAAGAATCATGAAGTGAAATTCAATATAGGAGTCGTAACTTCGATTGTAAGCGTAAAATAACACTGCTAAAATTCACTTAGTACTGTGGTGCGAAGAGAAACGTTGCAGAAAAATGAACTACAGGTTCAACGCAGCGAATAGGGATTATAAAGAATGGACACTTCGCGTCGGTACCTTTGATGTAGCCGGACTGATTTCAATGATATATTGAATTGATATATCTGATTTTTGCCTTGAACAAGATATTGAAATCTGTGGAATACAAATTGGTTATGAGATATCAAATTTAATTATCTTATGTGTTTATAGGGCGCCAATGGGAGATTATAAGAAATTTACAACTAACTTAGATTCATTATTGAAAAGACTTTCTAAACCACATACCGAATTTGTAATCTGTGGTGACATAAACATAGATTATCTATCAGAAAGCTCACGTAAAAGAAAATTAAACTCACTTCTTGAAACTTATAATCTTAGTCACACAGTAAGTTTTCCAACCAGAACACAAGCTGGAAGTAGTACTGCCATTGATAATATATTTATAGATAAAAGTAGATTGAATTCCTATTCAACAGTACCATTAGTCAATGGCCTGTCTGATCACGATGCACAAATTCTAAGTGTTTTCAATATGAGTGAAAAATTCCAAAGTGTTAATCTAAAAATAAAAAAAAAAGGATTATAAATGCTGAATCTCTTCATCATTTAAATACATGTCTACAAAATGAATCTTGGGAAAATGTATATAGTACCGATACCATTGATATTAATACTAAATTTAATGCATTTTTCACTACATTTACGAATTATTTCAATGAATGTTTTCCAGTCAAGGTGGTGAAAAAATGTAAAAGTAAAAACATGTGGATAACTCAGGGAATTAAAATATCATGTGCTAGAAAAAGGAATCTATATTTAATGAGTAGAAATAGTGATGATCCTCATGTTCTTAATTACTACAAGAATTACTGTAAAACTTTGACAAAAGTTATAAAAGATGCAAAGAAAATGTATCTGAATGAAAAAATACAAAATTCAGATAATAAGATTAAAACTATTTGGGATATTATTAAAAATGAAACTAATCGATATTCAAAGAGTGAAAATATTACTTGCATTAAAATCAATGATAGTAAAATAGATAACCCAAAATCAATTGCAAATCATTTTAACGACTTCTATATAAATATTATTCAGAACTTAAACATTCAAGATTGTCCAGAAGATGCTGCACTTGGTTACCTAACTGATGCATTTAACACTGAGTTTTTAGGTCTCAAATTTATTCCCACTACCGCAGCAGAAATCATGCATGTGATAAAACAACTAAAAACAAAATATTCCTCTGGATATGATGAAATTCCAAGTAAAGTTCTGAAAGCTTGTTCTGAAATATTATCCCATCCGTTAAGCTATCTATGCAATTTGTCAATGCAATGTGGTATTTTTCCAGAAAGACTCAAATATTCAATAGTAAAACCAATATACAAAAAGGGAGATAAATGTACTATTGCTAATTACAGACCCATATCATTATTAACAACATTTTCAAAAGTGTTTGAGAAAGTTATGTATAATAGATTATATCATTACCTGGAGTCCAACAATATATTAGTTTTAGAACAGTTTGGGTTTAGAAAACAAAAATCGACAGAGAATGCTGCTTTTAGTTTGGTGGATGAAATACTAAATTAATTAAATTCGAACCTACATGTAGGTGGGATTTTTTGTGACTTGGCTAAAGCATTTGATTGTGTAGACCATAGTATATTATTAAAAAAATTGAAGTTTTATGGTATTAAAGATGAGATGTTGGGTTGGTTTACATCGTACTTATCAAATAGAAAACAAAAAGTAGAAATAAATGTACCAAATAGTCATAAAGTTACTTATTCAGAATTTAGAAATATTAAACATGGTGTTCCGCAGGGGTCAATTTTAGGTCCATTGTTGTTTCTAGTTTATATTAATGATTTAGCCTTGACCATAAACAATTCATCCCATGTAATTTTATTTGCAGATGATACAAGTGTAATTATTTCAAGCAAACAACACGATCATTTTATAAACACTTCTAATACAGTGCTGAATCTAATGAATGAATGGTTCCATGCAAATAAACTAGCACTTAATGTTGATAAAACCAGTGCAGTCAAATTTAGTACACACAATAGTGCTCAGGTTTCCTACAGTATTCGATTAAATGGAACTCATATCAAAGAATCTATAAGCACAAAGTTTCTTGGTTTAGAATTGGATAATCACTTGAACTGGAAAACGCATATAGAATGTATTACTCGTAAATTGAGCTCTGCCTGTTATGCATTAAGATCCTTATCTACTATTGGTGATATAAACTTACTTAAAATGTCATACTTTGCATATTTTCACTCTGTAATGAAATATGGATTAATATTCTGGGGTAACTCGTCTGAAGCTAAACACGTTTTTTTTTTTTTACAAAAGAAAGCTATAAGAATAATGACCGGTGTGCATAAAAGGACCTCATGTAAAAATATTTTCCGAAACTTAGAAATCTTGACTTTACCTTGTGAATACATTCTTTCCCTAATGATGCTGTATATTAAGAACCAAGATAAATTCAGTACTAATCAAGACATTCATCATTTTAATACAAGACATAAATCAGATCTTCATCTACCCTCTGTTAGTCTAAGCTGTTTTAAAAAAGGAGTTCGCTATTCATGTATAACAGTCTTCAATGCACTGCCTAATAATCTTAAAGATTTGAAGAACAACGAGAAAAGGTTCAGAAAAGAATTAACCAAATTTCTACATACTCATACCTTCTACACAATTGATGAATTGTTTATGCTTGTGAATTGAATTATTCTACTTAAATGACATGTACAATTTTATATAGCTCAACTAAAATATGTTTTTATATTGACTTAATCTGTTTACTATGTATTGTATTTTTTGTTTAGCATAACTGATGAATTGTATATACTGTAAATTGAATAGTATACTGTATAGGTCAACTGATGAATTGTTTAAGCTTATAAATTGAATTGATCTACTTCATATGAATTGTATAGCTTAACGAAAATAAGTTTGTAAATTGAACTAATTTGATTGTATATGTTTGTATAGTTTGGCTGATGTATTGTATATGTTCTTAAAATGATTACTAGTCTGTGTAGCTCTACTGATGAATTGTATATAGACCTACTGTAAATTGAATGGTAATATGTATAGCTCAACTGATGAATTGTTTATGATTATAAATTGAATTAATCTACTTGATATTAATTGCACAAATTTGTATAGCTTAATGAAAGTATGCTACTTTGTATTGTATATATTTGTATAGTTTTGGCCGATGAATTGTATATGCTTTAAATTGAATAGTAATCTATATAGCTCTACTGATAAATTGTTTGTGTTTGTAATTTGAAGTAGTTTGCATGATATGTATTATCAATTTCTGTATATCACAACTGGTTGAATTGTTTATGCCTTAAATTTAATTAAATTGTTTTGTATTATAATATAGCTCAACTGATGAATGATCGCTTGCGTTTGTAAATTTAATAATCTGATTGGCTATGTATTGTATACTTTTAGTAGAGCCATCGATGTAGCTCAGTCGGCAGACTCGCTGGGCTGCTGTTCCGGAGCTGCGTTCGGGCTTGGGTTGGATCCCCCTTTGGACTTTGGTTTCTTCCGAGGTTTTCCACAGCCGTGGGACTGAAGCCGGATGGTCTATGGCGAGTCCTTGGCATCAACACCTTTGATTTGATTACCCCCTTTGATTTGATTACCTGGTTGGGTTTTTCCGAGGTTTCCCCCACCGAAAAGGCAAATGCCGGGTAATATTTTGGCGAATCCTCGGACCTCATTTCATCTCACTACATCTCGCCAAAATGTAAAAAAATTGTACAAAATTGTAAAAATTGTAGAAAATTACTAAATTGTAAAACTATAAAAATTTGTAAAAATTGTAATTGTAATATTGTAAAATGTTGACATGTTCCACATCTTAAAGCTTCATTGCTCATGTAAGATGTATGGAATAAAATAAATGAATGAATGAATGAATGAATGAATGAATGAATGAATGAATGAATGAATGAATGAATGAATGAATGAATGAATGAATGAATGACCTTCAAGCCAGCTAAAGCGTGAGATTCTGCTTTCTCCCTAGATTTGGCGCTGACATTACACCAGCTAGCAGTCGACACAGCGGAAATATAACATATATAATTAATACATGTAGGTACATTATGTACTCAAATAAAGTAAAATGGATCCATAAAATAATAAATCCGTCATTAACTGTAATGTCTAGATTCTAGAGTTCCTTTATAATGAGAGTTGAGACATTAACCCTAACAACAATTAAAATATGTAATGATTTGATAGCAGTGAAAATGGAAAAACAAAACTTTTATGAGAAGTGAAACCATATACCTATATTATATTATATACAAATATTAAACGAATTCGATACTTAATTTTATAATGTATTATATTATTTTATAATATAATTTAATATATCTGAAATATAAAATATTATTATTACAACTAGTTTGCCACTGAGAAATAAGGAAAAGATGTTAACTTGAATTTATTTGAAGCAAAGCGTTACTGGATTATGCAATAAGGTAGGCGATGTTTGGATCCTGTGTCTCAACTCTATTCTCAATTATTATCTTAGCGTATGCTCGATTAACTAACCTCTAGCGCTTGAAAGTGGAACTAAACGCTGGCGCACAGAGAAACAAAACACATGAAAATTCGCTCAGTGTCCATTCTTTATAATCCTTATTCGTCGTTCAACGTTCCTTATATCAGCGTCATTCATTTCCACGATTATCAACTAAAAAATCTGAGTATCACGAAGTTGTTTAAGCGAAGATATACAAGTAGAATAAAAAACAAAACAAGATCAGAAATTGAGGAAGAAAAGATGAAAACTAGAGAAAGAACGGAAATAGAGAAGAAAAATCTAAGAGGCAAAAATATTTAAAGAAAAGAGAAAATAGAAGAGAATGTAGTAAATGGAAAGCAAAAATTATAGAGTAAAGGACAAAGATTACAGTAAAATACAAAAGGGTTTAGTAAAATACAGTAAAAGATGAATAAGTAAAGCAAAAACAAAAGAGTATAGTGAAATACAAACTCAAAAAACAAAAAAGCATAGCGTAAGAAAAAAGAGTACAGCAGAAGACAACAGAATTTAGTAAAACCGGAAAGAGAAAAGTAAAAGACAAAAGAATAAAAGAATACATTATAAGACAAAATGTTTACCTACCGTATATTAAAGCACAAAAGAGTAAAGTGAAAGACAAAAGTGTAAAATGGAAGACAATAAAGTAAGTATTGTAAAAGAAAAAGGTAGTAAAAGACGAAAGAGTAAAACAAAAAAGGAAAGAGTAGACCTATAGTAAAAACAAAAGAGTATAGAAAAATACATTGAAGTATGTAGATAAAGAGTTTAGTAAAAGTAAAAGAGTAAAGTGAAAGACTGAAGAGTAGTCCTATAGTAAAATACAAACGCGTTTAGTTAAAAACAAAAGAGTATAGTAGAAGACAAAAGAGTTTAGTAACACACGAAGGAGTGTAGTAAAAGACGAAAGAGTATTGCAAAAGGCGAAAGATTATAGCAAATACCTTACTATAATAATACCGGACAGCTGTATACTAGCAGCATTGGCGTGAGTGCGAAATATCGCGGACCTGACATCTAGCGCAGAGGGATGGAATTACGTCCACATAGACAAATATTAACATAGCGAGATTGGGACTATTGTTTAAAACGTGAGTTACTAATGTGGAATTATGTATGAAACACTTAAGAAATGTTGAATAATATTTAATGTAAAATTATTATCTTATATCAAAGCTGCATTTTATGAGAAATATTGCATACTTCATATTACTTTCCGTAATTAATTGTTACATATTTTTTCTTTGGTTTACCGAGACAAAATCAATCTGATATTAGGAATGAATTTACAGTAATGTTTTATATACGCATTGCTGACAACTGCAAAGATAAAATTGATAGTAATCTGATGCTTGTAATAATTAGTAAAGTCATGTGGACAACAATGAAACTTAATTTGATAAAACCTTAAAATCCAATACATTTTAACTTCTATTTATTTATTAGGTGTAAATAAAAAAAAAACTAATTTGTATTTTTCTATCAACACAAAGACGAAGGAATTAGGCCTACTAGAGAATGTTGTTGACTTACGTTTTATGAACTGTCGGAAATCGAAAGTACGATTTGAAGCAATTTGTAATGCTGTAATTTTGTAGCAATTATAAACAGCACATATACACCCTGACATTTTAACACTAGTACTAATTCATAAAACTATTAACAAATTAACTAGCCCAGCAACAATATACATTGCAGTTGATTACAGCTTGTTTCGCGAGTATCTCCATTCCTGTAGGTAGGTAGCAGCACTATCGTCGTTCGCACGTAAAAGTGCTAGCTGTCCGGTATTATTATAGTAAGGTATTTGATTATAGTGAGTGTAGTAAAGGACAAAAGGATATAGTAAAGAATAAAAGAGTATAGTAAAAGACAAAATAGTATAGCAAAGGAGGAAAGAGTATAGTAAAAGACAAAAGAGTATAGTAAAATGATAAAAGAGCATAGTAAAAGATAAAAGAATATAGTAAAAGATAAAAGAGTATAGTAAATGACAAAAGAGTATAGCAAAAGACAAAGGAGTATAGTAAAGGACAAAAGAGTATATAAAGGACAAAAGAGCATAGTGAAGGACAATAGATTATAGCAAAAGACAAAAGAGTATAATAAAAGACAAAATAGTATAGTAAAATACAAAATACCATAAGCTAAGAAAAGAGAAATCGGTATAGTAAAAGAGAAAAGAGTAATGTAAAGGACAAAAGAGATCAATATAAGGCAGAATAATATAAAAAATACAAAAAAGTAAAGTAAAATACAAAACAGTGTAGTAAAACACAAGATAGTATAGTAAAAATCAAAAGAAGAAAACGAAAGACAGAAGAATGTAGTACAAGACAAAATAGTAAAGCAGAAGACAAAACAGAAAAGAAAAATGCAAAAAGTACAGAACAAACTAACGAACAAAGAAAGGGACGAAAACGTATATCAAAAGAGAAAAGAAAATGACACTATTGAAAATAAAATAGGGAAATAGAGGGTAAGGTGGACGGAGAGAGATAAAGAGGCTGTAAGAGAAAGAAACAAGGAAAATAAAGAAATTAAATGAAAATACTAAAAGGGAAACTGCCAAGTAGAAACAGAACAACAAAACAGAATGAAGAAATGTTTAGAAAGTGGAGAAAGAGGAAAGAAAATATTGAAATGAAAGTGAAGAAATGTTGAGGAAGAAATAATGAAAGAAAAATAAGTACAGAGGAATCAATTAAAATAGGAAATAGTGAAAGAAACTCAGATAATATCGTGAAAAAGTAACAACACAGGGAAAGGAGGACAGACAGTGAAATACTAATAAAAGGAAGATGAGGGAAGGAAGAAGCGGGAAGAAGGAAGAATGAGTTAATAAGGTGCAGAAATATTAAATAAGGCCTAGAAAAAGGCCGGAAGTATGAATCAATGACTGACTATTGGAATGAAGTACTGGAAACGAACGAAAAAACATAACAAGAAAGAAAAGAAAAAGGAGATAAATTGAGATAAATAAGAGACAGCAAGGCAAAAATACAAAAAATACACTGTCATACATAGGAAACGTATTTATAGTTCCGTACCTATTTTGTTTGCTACGTCCTAGACGTATGTTATTCAGATGTCTCTACTTCACGTATGTACACAGGAATCCCCTAAAACAGCTAAATGAAGCAAACCTCCTATAAATGCCTGAAAACTATGTTTGTGCCTGAAAAGCAACTTTTTAGTATTTTTCACTTATTTGAATGGGAATACCGGCACTACTAAAATGCAAATATTCCCAAAAGAACTACATAATTGTTATTTAAAACGTAAATATATCTTATAGACAAACACTGGTATGGCAAGTTCCTTCCATATTGGTCTTATAAGGGGTGAGAAGAAGATGTTATCTAATTTTCTGGAACCTAAGTTCGTTTGGAACAATCCATCTAGCATAAAAGGCATGGTATGTTATTCAGATTAAGTTAGAGCATACAAATTAGTTTTCGCGTCAATACACCCCGGTTATGCGAAATGAAACTGACCAATCAGCAAGCAATCAGTTTCTCTCACTGATAAAATTTGAGATTTCAGTTCAGTAGCACTCTTTTTCAGCACCAGTTCTTCATATATAAATTCCACCAAAAATAGTAATATTTTCTCAAATTAAAATTAATTGTTAATTTCGTACAAACTCCTAAAAATCCTAAACTGGATTTTATAAAGTTCTAAATCTCTCTCTATTTTTAACACCTAAAAAACCGTTCCCTAGTCATAAAACACGAAAGCCAAGGAACATAAGAGCATGGGAATAAAGAAAAGAGCGATTACGATATGACAGATTTATTTAACTTTAGTAGGTTATTTGACGATGCTTTATCAATATCTTAGGTTATTTAGCGTCTGAATGAGATGAAGGTGATAAAGCCGGTGAAATGAGTCCGGGGTCCAACACCGATAGTTACCCAGCATTTGCTCATATTGGTTTGAGAGAAAACCCCGGAGAAAGCCTCAACCAGGTAACTTGCCCCAACCGGGAATCGAACCCGGGCCACCTGGTCTCGCGGCCAGACGCGCTAACCGTTACTCCACACGTGTGGACGATATGATAGGAAACACAAACTGGATGAAACGTTCAAAGTTATGCACCATAATAATTACTTTTATAAAAGAATTTGTAATTATGAAATACAGACGTGGACAAATTATTAGACTAAAACGTTTCTCTTGGAAACATAATATAATTCGTCATATCAACTATCAGTATAATTCATAGAGTCTCTATTGTTGTAAATGTGATAGTTTATATCTTCTGGTATATTTTTCCAATGGTTAAGTATATTTTATCTCGCTGCGTTTGTACTACTGGTGTTTTAATTATATACTGCAGAAGATATTCAACAGTCTGTTCTCCCATGGCCTGCAAGAAGACCAGACATGAACAAAACTGAAAATCTGTGATCTATACTATAGACGAAAGTGAACAAAAAGAGGCTTACTACAAAACGTGGATTAATTTAAGCACTGTCTGATATCTGGCTAAATGATGCTGATATTCAAAGGAAGTGTCAAATTTTGGTTTCCAACATCCCTGACAAAATCAACGTGTTAATCTGTACTAATAATAAATCTGTAGCCGAAATTTTTCTGGTAATTTTCGATTTTCCAAAAATAATTGGTCCTAACATATATAATTAACCACCCTGAAACCGAAAATCGCTTTTTTTTTTTTGAAATTTTTGTTTGTATGTCTGTCTGTCTGTCTGTATGTTTGTTACCTTTTCACGCGATAATGGATTAACGGATTTCGATGAAAATTGGAATATAAATTATGTTCGTTGTAACTTAGATTTTAGGCTATATGGCATTCAAAATACATTATTTAAAAGGGGAGTTATAAGGGGGCCTGAATTAAATAAATCGAAATATCTCGCTTATTATTGATTTTTGTGAAAAATGTTACATAACAAACGTTTCTTAAAAAACATATTTCGATAAGTTTTATTCCTTCCGAAATTTTGATAGAACTGATATTTCATGAGATAAATGAGTTTTAAAATTAAAATAACTGCCATCTAAGGCCGTATAATGAAATAAAAAACAAATGACTTCATCTGTAAGGGGCCTTGGACAGCAACAATCGAAAGCTATGAAAGATAGCCTACAGAGAATGTTTCTGTGTTTGTATGAAGTAATATCGGAAGCTAAATTAACCGATTTGTATAATTAATTATTATTTCACCATTGGAAAGTGTAGTTTCTCTAGATGGACATAATGCTATAATGTTTACAGGAACTTCTGATATAATATAATATAATATAATATAATATAATATAATATAATATAATATAATATAATATAATATAATATAATATAATATAATATAATATATGTAATGTAATATTATATAATATAATTTCAGTTATTTGAAGGGTTCAGAACCATAGTGGGCCAAACGCCATTTACTGAATACGTAGAAAACAAGGGTTAAAATTAAGTTATTACCATAATTCAATGGAAACCTATAAAAAGTAAAATAAAGTATACTCATTAAATCTAAATGATGTCAATGTCCATTAAACTATGGTTGCATGTAATAAAAATTAGAAACATGTTAAATGAATTGTCATTACACCAATGAGTGGTCTCTGGACCAAAATGATCGCATTTTAATTATTTGGATGCAATTTAAATTAAGTAAAATATTAAACGATTTATCCTTCCATCAAACACGAATGTTCCCTGGATCAAATGTCCTATTTTAATTATGTAATTACTTTATATATATATATATATATATATATATATATATTTCTAACGGGTGCAGCGGAGCGCACGGGTGCGACTAGTAAAGAATAAGGAAATATTCACAAAATATTAGTAACCTCCAGACCCTATTTTCTGTTCATTATTTCTGTGCAAAATACATTTTTGTTCATTATTTCTGCCGATAAATATAGCTTTGTTGCACATATAATTAATTTTGTCTAATAATTTGTCCACGTATGTATAGTCAAAATATATTTCATTTCTTAAATGTGCAATAGCCTTCTCTGTATCCCTTGAAGCAGTCGGCTCCACGTGTGACATTGCAGATGCGGGCATAACAGACATATCACAGCCACAGCTGCGAACGACCTGCAGTCGACAATACCGGACACACAATAAAAACAAACCCTGGCCGGGAGCAGGGTGTGAAATCTCTTTCATAGGGGGTGTAACATCTTGGAGCAACTTTCAGTAAAGGGCCCTCCCTCCAACGAGGAGCAAGTGGCACCAAAGTTTCATGTCGTAACTGCTCTCCAACTTAAGCTGCGCCATATTTCCCAGCCAGCACAAGGGGATCCTTGTTATAAGCCCAATATTGTTACTACTCCGGCCGTATATGCTACCCGCTCTTATTACCCCTTCGCGTAGCTCCGAGACTTCTTTTATTTCTGACCGGCATGTCTTGTTTCTTACTACGCACTTCTGCACGTCATCCAGTGGCGTGAAGCTTGCTTCGAAATTTATTTCTTCTATAAGCGCAAGTGAAAATGAAGCTAGCTGCGTTTTGTAAGTGAAATTCTTGCTTTTCCGTGTTTTAGTGTGAACTTAAAGTGCGTGAACCGACTTACATAACGTAGAGAAATACGAGGCGCATCCAGAGAGTAAGTTTCCCTATTTTTTTTAAAAAGAACACACACTTTCAGGAAAACATTTATTGGCAACAGGTACAGCAATGTTTCAGCTATTTTTCAACATAGCCACCATCAGAATTGAGACACTTGTATCGTGGGATCAACTTTTGTATCCCTCTGTCGTAGAACTCTGCCGCCTGTGAATGGAACCAGCGTGTGACAGACGTCTTCAGCTCTTCGTCGGTGTCAAAACGCTCACAGGAGGACAGGAATTTCTTGAGGTGCAAGAAAACGTGAAAATCGATGGGAGCAAGATCAGGACTGTAGGGAGGATGATCAAACAACTCCCAGCCAAATTCCGTCAAAACAGCTGCTGTGCGCCGAGCCGTATGTGGACGAGCATTGTCATGGAGGAGCACAACACCTGCAGTAAGCATTCCACGCCTCTTGTTTTGAATGGCACGTCGCAATTTTCGCAGTGTTTCACAGTAACGGTCAGCGTTCACTGTTTCACCTCTTGGAAGGAAGTCAATGAGCAGAATGCCCTTCCTGTCCCAGAACACCGTGCACATCACTTTCCGTACCGATAGCGTCTGTTTGAATTTCGTCCTGACCGGAGATCCACTATGCCGCCAATGCATTGACTGCTGCTTGGTTTCCGGGGTGAAGTGCGAAACCCAAATCTCATCGCCCGTGACAATCCTGTCGAGGAACTCGTCGCCGTCATCGTGATACCGTTGCAGAAATGTCAGTGCTGCTCCTAAACGTTGCATTTTGTGTTCGGGTGTCAGGTTTTTCGGCACCCATCTGGCACACACTTTTTTGAACAGCAGGTGCTTAGTGACAATCTCATGCAACAAGGATCGCGATATCTGCGGAAAATGGCTGCTCAGCTCCGTAATCGTGAAGCGACGGTTCTCCATGAAGCACTGCCGCACCAGCTCAACACGATCGTCATTGATGAGGGACGGTCACCCACTGCGCTCTTCATCATGGGCACTTTGACGACCTTCGGAAAACTGCCTACACCAGCGACGCGCCATCTACTTACTCATGATGTTCGGCTCATAGACCTGACAGAGCTGCCGATGAATTTCAATTGGCGCAATGCTTTCTGCATTAAAGAACTTTATCACCGACCGAACCTCGCATGCGGCGGGAGAAGGAATAAGAGCTTACATTTCGGACCACTGCTGCCACGCTACTGGCACAAGGCGGGACCTGTCCGGCTGGCATATGATTGATACGTCATAGATCTGTTACGCATGCGCAATTGACACGGCTAATTACGTTTACTTTCAATGGGAAAAGATCGGGAAACTTACTTCCTGGATGCGCCTCGTATAAAATAAAACGTTATATAATAATAAAGGAGTCAAAATTATTATTCAACAAACAAAAGAAAATCAGCCAATCTGGGCAAACTGGGCATTCCAATGAAAATATTTTTCTGAAATATTTGTTTATTATTAGTGTGAGGCATAGAAAAGGCTCTAAATATAAATATTCTAATGTTTTATTCTCAAGAAGAAAATATTTTACAAGTTTCATGTGTATTGAATCTAAGTGGTCTTGGCTGGGTAATAGCCTAGGTGCTGTTTTGTTTCCTTAAAGTTTGCATCACATACAGACAGAGAGATCGCCTGTTAATTTGTATTTTTTCAAGGAGCTTATTGTTGAATAAATATTTTGAGAGTTTGCACTGTTAATTCCAGAGCTCCAGGATGAAGGAACTTTTTACTCTGTATTATATTATTTCTGCCATTTGTCTTCAGCAGTTTGGGTTAATAATAATTAATCTTAGAGTTCAAGTAAATATTTGACTTAGAAATGTCACATTTGCTTTGAAACTGGAAAAAGAAGTATTATTGCGATGTACCGAAGTACATATAATATTTCCATGCAGGAATTCTGTGTTATCATATGATGAAGGATCAGCAGAGCAGAAAAAAATTCTCTCCAGCGTCAGTACGTAGAGCTGAAAACCCGTGTTCGAATCCCGGTGCAGGAGAAAATTTTTCTCTGCTCCGCCGATCCTTCATCATGGATAAAAAAGGGCATTCACTCATCTGTAACATCCTTGACAAAATGTAAAATCCGTGACATGGAAGAAACAGCTATAAATATTACCGATTATGTTTTTGTGAACTAATTGGATGTCATGAGATTTGCATAGCTTTCACATGAACACTATGAGAATGAATCTCTTTTTGCTTGAGGCAGAGACCTGAGTTTTACACTTTTTGTTAATAAAATGAGAAGTGAGTTCACAAATCTTGTAACATCTGTAACGGAAACTTTTCTATATTTTGTACAACAATGATAAATTTTATTCAATAATTTTTTTCTGTAAAATGATACTGATCTTGTCAATTGATTCTAATAACAAAATTTGAACGAAAGTCAGAGACTGCAACGTGTTCATAATATGTGCGTCCGTTTCGTCTGCAATATTCGCCGGACTGATCACGTAACACCATTCCTCGAAATGTTGTCCTGGCTCCGTCTAGAAGATCGTAGGAAAATCCACTGTCTTTCCCTTCTCTTTCACATATTGCATTTCTCCACTCCTGTCTATCTTGCGTCTCGTTTTCAAAATTTATCGACCCATCATAACCTAGACACACGATCACAACACTCCTTAATATTATCCATTCCCTCCCACCGAACATCCTCATATTCATCTTCTTTCACTGTGGCTGTTCCTCGGCTTTGGAATTCCCTACCGAGTAATGTCAGGGTCTGTCAGACATCAAACCAATTTAAGAATAGACTAAGGAAATATTTTTCTAACAATTCTTGTTAACAATAATAGCTCTTTCAGGTTTCTCAATGTTTAATGATTATATATATATATATATATATATATATATATATATATATATATATATATATCACAGAATAAATATTTAAATTATCTCATTATGATTATTAGTATTATTATTGCCATTATCATTATTATTATTATTATTATTATTATTATTATTATTATCATCACTATTTCTTACCAATGTTTATTATTGTCACACTAACATTTATCCAACTTTCATTATTTACTTTCATGTTGTTTTTATGGTCTAGATATTAATGTAATAACTATGTAACCAATTGTATTAAATCAGAATTAGAGTCTGGCTGGGCGGAAGAGAAGGCCTACTGGCCGTAGCTCTGCCAGATTAAATAAATAAATTATTATTATTATTATTACTATTATTAATTATTAATTATTAAATTATTTCATTTTCAATATAGAGTATGAAAATAGTAAAAATATGACATCCGTGACAACTGGAGTGGCTGAAATGTAAAATACACAGGAAGACTCCAGTACAGTGACACAATTACAGTAAAGAAAACATCACCCCCATGATCTTCAAACAGGGATTAGGTAATTGTGCCTGTTCGTGCTTCAGATAATTGTTGCAACTATATTAATTTTGTGCGTCCTAGGTTTCTCTATCTCTTCCCCACAAACTGCAACAGTTTTTTTCTGTCGATATTGCTGCCGAACTTTTTATTTAAATGTTCCGTCCATTTACTTCAATATTTTGTAATTTTTTCATTTAATGGCAAAATGTTTAGTTCCTTCCTGATATTTTCATTTCTCATTCCGTCCATTAGGCTATATCCTGCCCCTGATTACAAAAAAAATTATTACTCTTGTCCGGATTCGTATGCAGTAATTTTTTTTAATTTTCAGGTTTCAACATCCATATAACAACGTAATCATAGGCTTATAAAACTTCAATAGGATATTCTTTCGTGTTTGTATAGCAATAATTGTGCGATCTTCATTTTTGGTACGTGAAAAATCTTAAGCATGTAAGAATATTAAAAAATTTTGCGTTATATCAGAAATATAGGGCGTGAAATATGTTTGCTTTCCATATGAAGCGACATTTCTAAATTAGTCTCAGCTCTCAACAAATTTTTCACTATGGTTCGCTCAAATTGCATCATACACGTGCTCATTAACACTTAGGCTAAATATCTCAGAACTCCTGATTATAAAACCAAACGATGCCGAAATATTACTGAGAGTGTCCGCGCGGCACAATAATTTTATAAGCAACTTCGGTGTCCTCATTCCCGTAGCAAGGGAAGGTAGCATCATTGGATGCGGTCAAACAGGATACAATGGTGTACAGCCTAAATGCTAATAACAGCGTTCAGATGTGGTTTGTAGTATTGATACAGTATCCATTTGACATTCAACCATTGTTGTTTCACTACGGATTCCTGGGGCATTACATGTGGAAGAATTTCGATGGAAGTCAACAGTTACGAGTATGTTTTGCCATCTGTAAATGAATGCCTAAACATTGAAAACTATGTATCGAGAAACAGGGCCCCATTTTAAATATCTGCAAAGAAATGTGTGAACAAATGTAAATTAAATGTAATAACATGTAAAAAAAAAAGATATATATATATATATATATATATATATATATATATATTGATTTCTCTTGCTTCAAAAAATATTTCTTAAGCTCTCTGTTTCAACTACAGTCTTTATCTTTCTCTTATACAATCCTAAATTAGTCCTAAATATGTTCTTTTTTTTTAGTTGGTTATTTAGCGACGCGTATCAACTACTAGGTTATTTAGCGTCGATGAGATTGGTGACAGCGAGATGGTATCTGGCAAGATGAGGCCGAGGATTCGCCTTAGATTACCTGGCATTCACCTTACGGTTTGCGGAAAACCTCGGAAAAAACCGAACCAGATAATCAGCCCAAGCGGGGATCGAACCCGCGCCCGTCCGCAAATTCAGACCGGTAGACAAGAGCCTTAACCGACTGAGCCGGTGGCTTCCTAAGTAACAGAGTGATGATTGAATATTTTAATAATAATTTACAGGCAACTTCAACATATATAACTTAATTTTTACATAGGCCTACATAAATCAACCTAAAAATAAATGTTGTAGAGCCAGGGGGGCTCATGATGCCACCAAGCAGTGAATCCAGATTCACAGGAATGCGGTCCTAAGGACTTCAACAATCTTCCCACAATAAGGAGGTCAGCACAATAAGCCCCAAGGTATGGTGCAAGTCATCGGGCTCCACTCAGAGAAAGAAGTGCTTGAAATCAGTGGAGTGAAGTTTGTCTCTGCCAGACTGGGCAGAAAACTAAAATCGTTTTCACAGGGACTGAGTTAATAAAATTGTTTGCTATTTTTGGTGTGTTAACTTATTGTAATTTCAGACATTATCACTATGAAGCGCGTAAAGGAAACTCAGGAATAATAATACATTTGCGACCACTGAAAATGCGCTCATCTGTGAAGTTATAAAGGGCTCTACATAACAAAACATCTATTCTCTCAACACGACGTAGCAAAAAAGACCGTTGCACGCCACTGTCACTTTCCCCACTACTTTTCGCAGTACCTTCATAAAGCTGCTAGAGTTCAGACTTTTCCCTCTAAATTTATGCTGGATTTCATTTATTGTGTTATTTGCGGAGACTTGTTGTGCTGGAGAGGTAACATGAGACTAGCGAGTTTCATTCCTCTTTGGTGGCGCCTCAGCTCTCTAGAAAATGATTCCAGCTACATTTTAACGCAGCTAACGTGATCGAGACATAAAAAAGAATGAATTCATCTCGGAACCCTGTAGTTGTTGCTGTGTTTATTATTACTTGGCCAGGAAAATAACAAAATATCAACCCTGTGGAGAATATGTGGAATATTTAATATGAAACTCAGAACAACAGATGTCATGATGAAACAAGGAATATGGTCAACGTATGAGAGAAGTGATGTACATGAGCTGCAAGAATCTTTCAAATGCACCATTAGAACGTGTCAAAAACTCGAAAGTCAATGGTGTTCATATAACTGTTTACAGTAAAATTTTCTTCCAAATGGTATGTGCTGACTTTATGTTTTGCAATTAATTTGCACAACAATGTAATATCTTTTACACTAACTAGTACATTCAGTTTCTGACTAATACAGTGAAGTATAAGAGCAACGTTGGTAGCTTAGATACGTTCTCGGTATGTCCCTTTCATGCTATTCATTGCTTGGAGAAGTACAAGAAAGATAAATATGTCCACAAATATTAAACCGTTGGTAGCTTAGATACGTTCTCGGTATGTCCCTTTCATGCTATTCATTGCTTGGAGAAGTACAAGAAAGATAAATATGTCTACAAATATTAAACCGTTGGTAACTTAGATACGTTCTCGGTATGTCCCTTTCATGCTATTCATTGCTTGGAGAAGTACAAGAAAGATAAATATGTCTACAAATATTAAACCGTTGGTAGCTTAGATACGTTCTCGGTATGTCCCTTTCATGCTATTCATTTCTTGGAGAAGTACAACAAAAATATGTTTACAAATTACAGAATGTTAAATTAAATAAAATTCATTCAAAAACTTCTTGAGTTACCAAGACAAACAATAATTATAGAATTTTAAGTTTCAGAAATCGAGTAACAAAGAATAAATTTAATGGGATAGATAAAGTGTCATGCGCGCATGTTGGTGGACATATTTCGGATATTGTGCAAAATGCCTAAGAAATAATTTCATCAGAAGAAGGATGAAAGTGTAGTCTATTCTGTAAAGAAAAAATACATTGAAAAAAATCGTTATTTCATCTCTAAAGGTGTACCTCTCGCCTTAAGAGAAGTAAAAGAGAAAAAAAAATGTATATAATCTTGAAAACGCACAAGGTGTTCTTCCCAGAATATTCATCACTGCTCATTATGTTCCAGTATTTTATTTAGTACTGGCTTGTTTGTAAGTAGATTTAAATTTGAACATGGTAATTCAAATGGAAAATCATTCTCAGAATTTGTGGTACACTCTCGAAAATCAGGCGGAGTAATTACGTAGAATTAATATTTAAATACCCCTCCCCATTTCGATTAATGGGGTACGCTAAGTGGGTTTTATTTACGCTCTGTCATTGCCAGTACTACAGAGGAGATGCCGGGATAAAACCGTTTTGATTTTCCAGCACAACAACTATGTTGCAAGGTGTCCTGGCGTGAAATATATCTATAATCAACATATTAATAATTAAATATGCATGCACGAAAGTGTGTATTTTGTAGTGCGACAGATAATTTCAAACAAAAATGTAACAGTACATTACATTCATATCGCGCTCTAGATAAATAGACAAATGACTGTAACATAAAATATGGTTATCTATGTAATATATTTTATGGACATACATTGAAGACCTTGGGTATTGCTGCTCAGTATCGGCCAAAGTAACGAATATCAGTAACATGTCCTAAATGATTAGGTATACTTATTTTTCTCAAACCACGGATTCTTGAAATACGGTTTTTCAACTGACTATTACACTTTTACTACGTCATACTACTTTTGACCAATAAAACGGTACGAAAGGACGTATTTCAACCAATCATGACTGCTTATCGCACAATTTTATCGCGTCCCTAGCATTTGTTTAATTTTATCGCGTCCCTAGCATTTGTTTAATTTTATCGCGTCCCTAGCATTTGTTTCTTTGTTTGCCAACATTTGAAACTGCGCTGGTCTGGACGTCAAAAAAAAATATATATATATAATTACAAATCACTCCAGTCGTTGCACAGCAGTTTCAAATATGACTCGCATTGGCATTCAAGAACAAGAATTAATAAAAATCACTGATCATACCTATGCATCTTCTGAAATCCGATTTACAAATAAATGAAGAGCACCATTCGGAAATCCTGAATAAGTTGAATACACCATGTAGGCCTAAGTCAACGAGTTCCACTTCTATTACGCACACGTCCAATATAACATCAATTGAACCACCAACCACATTCAAATTTGAAAATTGTACATTCAATAATTATTCCTTTTAAAATTATTCATTCGGAAATTCTGAATAAGTTGAATACACCATGTAGGCCTAAATCAACGAGTTCCACTTCTATTACGCACACGTCCAATATAACATCAATTGAACCACCAACCACATTCAAATTTGAAAATTTTACATTCGATAATTATTCCTTTTAAAATTATTCATGTTTATTTTTTATGTCATCGTCGTTAATTAAAACTTTTCTAACACTTGTGTATATTAGTTAGGTTATGTTATAGCTTCTGCTATATGATATTATGGATAGTCACGTATCAGAGATTGTTTAATATTAAGATTTATTGAAAATCATCTGTCAAGTGACGTTGATTACTGGGATTCGGATAATTGAAGTGGAATGTTGCATTTTAATAAAAATGAAACTGAATCAACAAAGCCTTCTTGACTAGTAACATTGCCATCGTGTATAATAGGTCGAAAACTTCTCGACGAGAAGGCATTGCTCACTACTGCCATCTAGCATGCATCTAGCGTAATATTTGTAATGTTGAGATGGTACAATAATACATTTGAAGACAGTTGTATTTTCGTAAGTCAATTAATATTTTATTGTATTGGAGTACTTCGTTACTTCTAATCTTTATATACTTTCTTCTAATCGTGTAATATTCAATTAAATCCCACTCGAGTTTTGATTTTCTCTAGATAAATCAAAACGTCTAGTGAGATTACTGTTAATAAAATTTTAAAAAATTTTAGGTTTCCAGCCCTTCCAGGTCAAAATATAGTAGACTAAGTTTAATGAAATAACACAAAATTTTGTATAAAGGGTGTAAACGATATAAACTGCTGTGGTTTCCCTAAAAATAGTACATTATGCAAGGAGCCTATAATGGTAGTAATTAAGAGGCGAGTATGTTTGTGAAACGAGCGTAAGCGAGTTTCATAATTTTCATACCAGCGCCTTAATCACCATTATAGGCAAGTTTCATAAGACTTTTTATGCTCGACCATATTTCTAACTTGAAATTATTCATAAGTATTCATGTTATTCTTATCTGACTGGGGAGCGGAACTGACCTGGTGCAATATCTCGTAAATTGTGAGATGTGCGTAGACGCCGTGGGACTGAAGCCGGATGGTCTATGGCGAGTCCTCGGTATCAACCCCTTTGATTTGATTGCCTGGTTGGGTTTTTCCGAGGTTTTCCCCAACCAAAAGGCAAATGCCGGGTAATATTTTGGCGAATCCTCGGACCTCACCTCATCTCACTACATCTCGCCAAAATATTGTAAAAAATTGCACAAAATTGTAAAAATTGTAGAAAATTACTAAATTGTAAAACTGTAAATATTTGAAAAAATTTTAATTATAATATTGTAAAATTTTGACTTGTTCCACATCTTAAAGCTTCATTGCTCATGTAAGATCTATGGAATAAAATGAATGAATGAATGAATGAAAGAATGAATGAATGAATGAATGAATGAATGAATGAATGAATGAATGAATGAATGAATGAATGAATGAATGAATGAATGAATGAAATTAATATTGATTTTTTCCGAAGAACAAATGTCATTGACCTTGATATAACCTTCAAATTGATTTAGACATTGAAAAACGAGATGACAAATTGAATTTATTTGAATATTATTTACAATTAACGCTAATTATTATAGCAACAGAACATAACCTTCTACGACAGTATTGGATTTCCAGCCTCCGTGACGTTTCGCTAGTTGTCTTTCGATTGCATATCCGAGAATAATCGATACTTGCGCTTTCATATTGCTACAATGGTGTTTTATGATTGGTGGAACACCTGAACTTTAAAGAATAGATGTACTTTAATGAGGTCCATTAAATGGCTGCTCCAGGTGTATAATTACTACATTTCGGCATGGTCGAGCATAAAAGTTATCTGTGAGTCTAACTTTTTGGAAAAGATAGTAGCCCGTCATTATCTATTTCGGTCCGCCACGTACATTGCAACTGTGGTGATGTCATACTTTACAAATTAGGGTGCTTTGTTGTCTCTCTGTTGTGGTGGTGTTAGCGTATGTTGGACGGAAAGTCATTGGCAATGACGTTCACATTTAGATACACGAACTGTATATATTAGACTATCAATCCTAAGAACATGGTATTTTAGAAACTGAAAATATAAATATAAGAAAAAACAAAATTCCATTACACATGGTGCTTAATAGACAGAGATGTACTCCCGTCTGTATAATTATGACAGTTTATATCGTTTACATGCTGTATATGCAAAAGGTTTGCTTTTAGCACGAGTTGTTGAAAATTCGTGTTTGTCAAGGGTCATTTTGATTTTTTCTTGCAAATGTTAATTGAAAATATCCAAATTGTGATATTTATGTATAAAATTTTGAATTTTATATTCTAACTCTATTTTAATAAAGAATTTTGAATCTAATATTGAAACCGGATTTCGAGTGATTTTATTTGTGAATAAAGAGTATAAATATACTGGCTTTTTGTGGTGCCTATTAGTTCTCATTATCCGAATTTCTCTATGTACGGTAAAACGCATTAGTGTGAACACAGCGTACATGATGATCACAGGTAAAATTATTTTAGAAATAAATCAGGTTTACATTTGCACCATCATAGGTAGAATTATTTTAGGAACAAATTAGGTTTACTCTTGCACCATCATAGGTAGAATTACTTTAGAAGTAAATGAGGTTTACAAAGCATAGGTAAACATATTTTAGTAATAAATCAGATTCACTTTTGCATCTTCATAGGTAAAATTATTTTAGAAATAAATCACGTTTCCTTTTGCATATTATAGGTAAAATTATTCTAGGACTAAAATAGGTTAACCTTTACATCAACATAGGTAAAACTTTTTGGAATAAATCAGGTTTATAAAACACCATCATAGGTATAATTGTTTTAGGAGTAAATCAGGTTTACACAGAACCATCATAGGTAGAATTATTTTAGGAATAAATTAGATTCACCTTTGCACCATCATAGGTAAAATTATTTAGGAACAAATCAGATTTACTTCTGCAGCGTCATAGGTAAAATCATTTTAAGAATAAACCAGGTTTACTTTTGCACTACCAAAAGTAAAAGTTCTTTTGGGATTAAATCAGGTTGACTTTTGCGCAATCACTATTAAAATTATTTCAGACATAAATCAGATTTACTTTAGCACCACGATAAGTAAAGTTATTTTAAGAATATATCAGATTTACTTTTGCACTACCATATATTATGTAAACTTATTTTAGGAATGGATCAGGTTTACTTTTGCATTATTATTTTTCAAGCACATTGTATTTTGTTCACTAACTACGTATTCAATTATTTTGTGCGAGATCGTGCGTATTTGCTTGTTTTCCGCACAGAACCAATACGCGGTAAGTGTGAAATACCACATTCAGTATTCCCAACACATAACAATTTCCCTCTTCTGACCGCTTAAGCGCGACATTCATTTTACTGCTTTAGGCTTTTAACATATTATTTTTAGAGACGTTTAACATAGTAATAATTATAAATTGGAAACTTACCACTGCAATTTCACCTAAATTGCAATGTTAATTATTGTTTTTAAATATTTGCAAAAATTAAGTAAAGTCTACTACTCCACGAAACTTATTGCATTCCTGATACAAGTAACATTAAGGAAGCCGTGAAAAAATCAACAAGATTCCAGATGCCGATGTTATTACTGCAATATGTTATATAAATAATATTGTTAAAATATTAAAATGAAAAATAAATCATTACATAACCTTACCGTTTGTTTTAAGTTCGCACTTATAGACTGGGGGAAAAAAAAAGACAGACATATATCACGGCCTGCTGGAGTATAGTAAACACAGAAAACATTTTATAGCAACAATGTTGAAGAAAGATATTTTGGTGTTCCGAAGTTGCCGTCATTAAACAGAAACCAACACGGAGATTTCATTGCAACTAATTAGAAATTCGTCTTTCAGGTATGTAATAAACGATCTTCGCACAAAATAATGTACGATACACGAGCGGTATGTTTGTTTTCATGTTCTCGTAAATTAAAAAAGCTCAACTACGTTTCGCTTTTTCAATCTTTTCCTCGACCATGAAAACGTCAACATACCGCTCTTGTAACGTATATTACTATTACCTATCGTTAATATGAGACTTGTTTTTACCATCTTTTGACATCTAGGTATGTTCCTAACAATTTGCTAAAATTAATTTTCGAAACTACACGTAACTATGGAAACAAATGAAAAAACGAAAAGAGTATTTATTGCTAAATAATTCAATATGTGAGAGCAATTTCACCAAGGGTCTTATTCTTGAAGTTGAATAAGCTTGAAGATAGGTCAATTTCGGGACCGTAATGAGAGCGGGGATCTTATTTATGGCACAGATACATCAAGAGGAGAGTTCATGTTCCTGCTGAAGCTTAGTAATAAAAGTTTACCAGCCCACGAGATTGATGGCGGAGGAAGAGGGGGCTTTGATCTATTAATGTTAATTACAGACCGCCAAGAACACCCGTGCACACCAACAATTCATCCCTTATTACTAAAAAGTAATGGCAGCATGAATTACTGATGCTTCTACACAGGTGGAGCGGGTCTGCTCCATAATAGCCCGGGATTAAATTTCAGAAATTGCATTACACTAACTTTTACAATCTGCTTCCAATCTCCAATCCATTAGATCTCACTCACAAAGAAAACTTAATGTTGAACTTAAGGGGAGGTAGATGTCAATTAAAATGCAATACATTGCTACAAATTCAATAACTCCCTTTATTTGGGCCACAGCATTATGCAATTTGGATGTGATATATAAAACAGCATTTGAAGCATGCTAGAGAATTGTCACTAAATTGAACAAAATTTTCCGGACAAGTATGCCTTAAAAGGTTTAAGTAATTTTCATTTTTCTCGTGCACTATTTTTACAAAACATCAACGAAAATAACTAAATTAAATTTTGTACACTCATACTTCATATTACATAGTCAAGTAATTTCCTGTCAGGAATTCTTTTTATGATATTTAGGCTAGATTACACGATATGTTAAATATAATTTTAATGAAGTTATTTTTTTCTGTAACAATACATTTTGTGCTCATTGAAAAATGTATCATATTCACCACTGAATTCGCTGTTACAAAACTTACACTTGCCAAAATATTCGTTTTACGTGCAAACCTACACTGTTAAGAATATTACTTTGAAATTTAATGTAATTATTTAGGCCTAGAAGAAAATAGTTACTACGTAACGATAAAATTATTTAAGTAATGTTAATTCTAAAGGAGGGACTTTTTTCGTTCCACCTCGAATCGAAGCGGGACCTGGGACTTTCATATGAAAATCGAAACATGTCCCGCCAAATCGGGACATCTAGCAACCCTGAAGCATGCATATACAGAGTGTTTCCGAGGTGGTGTTACAAACTTTCAGGAATGCTGGGGAAGGACACGTGTATCAATTTGAGATGAGGAACCCTGGTCCGGAAATGACTGAGTCGAAAGTTACAAGCAAAAATAGTTGTGTGGAAATGAAATAATTTTATTCCTATGTAAACCTTATTTGTGTGTATTTATCTGTACATCTCACACCTAATGTATTCATTTGATGTTGTTTACGTTGTCTACTTACAGTATTCCATTCTGTGCGCTGTCTTAGGGGTGGGGACAGGAAACTAGACTAAAGCAATGCAGATAGCGTAATGTGTAACGGACATGGTCGGTCCTGATATGCACGTCTCTAGACAGCAGTGTATGTGTACAAGTTCCAGTGTCCAGTCCTAGTGAAATGGAGGAGTACACGAGAGCGGAATAAGCAGACCTGATTTTCGAATAGGGATGAGCCAATGGGAACAGTAGACATGCTCACAGATTGTATCGGGACAAGTACCCACGTAGGAGATATCCGGCCCATACCATTTTTCCACGACTGTTCCGAAGGTTAAGGGAAGGAGGGCACGTGGTGCCAAATTACAATTCCATTTCCACACAACTATTTTTGCTTGTAACTTTCGACTCAGTCATTTCCGTACCAGGATTCCTTATCTCAAACTGATACATGTGCCCTTCCCCATCATCCCTGAAAGTTTGTAACGTCACCTCGGAAACACCCTTATATACATATATACAGTATATAATAATTTATAAACATAGTTGTGAAAGAGGATCAGAACCGATCGTTTGACACCTTTCGCGCAATATTTTATAATCCTAAAATGAAGAATGATGGTTACCTGTGACAAACATAGCTTTCAACAACTCAAATTAATATTAATTTAGTATACAAACGGCTTAACGTTTTAAATCAGCGTCCATTGTTTGCAAGTAGTAAAAAAAAGGAAACAAGCACACTGAGTCAAAACCGTTATATAACATCCTTTGTTGATATCTAAATTGTATTTAACAACGCTTAAAAACGCCTTAATTACTCGCAGCTATTTTATAATAAAGGTTCAATAGTAAGCTAAATATTTGATCGGATTAATTGCTTTTTAATCGCATTATACGATTCAATCAAGCGGACAAAGGACACGAGCACAATGCTACTTCATAACAGCAGGTGAACAGCTGTCGGAACAATAGACCCGTCTATCGCCCTCTCTTCTGCCAATAATAGAAGGCTTCATTTTGCACGAGTGCTCACTGCAAGAAATTCTACACAGTTTTCAAAAATAGCTAACGGGCTAAGCAAAACCAATATTCCAGCAGTTTTCAACAAAACAAGTACATTTCCAACAGCACTGCACAATATTTTTGCACTCCACAGTTTTTAATTCAATTCAGGCAAATAAGCAGGAAATGTACGGAAATACGACGTATAGTTATGTCATATTGTTCGTAGATTTTGGCACACTCCATGTTCCTAAAATTATCACATTCAATTCCATAACAAGTGTCAACTTTACCTTGAATTATCCGTACTGAATTTTGTGCTTCATTTGCTTTCTCAACATCCAATAAATGAATAATTTCACTCTGTTAACATTGTCTATAAATTTTGGTATTATATTACCTGATTGACTAGTTTCAATGTTGTTTACATCAGCTTCTGAATCCTGTTTATAATATTATAACACTGAAGTCGTTATTTGTTTATTTATTCATTCATTATCTACTTATTCATTTATTTATTTATTATCTACATATTCATTTATTTATTTGTTCATTTATTTATCAATTTATTTATTTATTTATTCATTCATTCATTCATTCATTCATTCATTCATTCATTCATTCATTTATCTACTTATTTGAGTAGCTTAATATCAAAGACTGACATCTCTGACCTCAATCGAAATTTAGATAGCTGTGGTTTTTTATACAATTTTTCATGCTCTTTCCAGTTATAGTGAAACCATATGCAAACTCTTAACACTACATTTATAAAATAAATCGAAATTTAGATAGCTGTGGTTTTTTATACAATTTTTCATGCTCTTTCCAGTTATAGTGAACCATTTGCAAACTCTTAACACTACATTTATCAAATAAATCGAAATTTAGATAGCTGTGGTTTTTTATACAATTTTTCATGCTCTTTCCAGTTATAGTGAAACCATATGCAAATTCTTAACACTACATTTATAAAATAAATTATGTTAAATATTACAAGGAACACTGTGAATTAAAGAATTGCCTCTAGATCAAAACTATGGAGACGACAGATGTCCATCTTTGATATTAAGCTACTCATTTACTTATTTATTTATTTATTTATTTATTTATTTATTTATTTATTTATTTATTTATTTATTTATTTATTTATTTACCTATTTATTGAAACAAATTAACAGTACATCAGTAATTATATAAGTGTTAAAAGAGCTTTTTCAATAATGATGAAGCAAAATATATTTCATACCTGAAGATTATAAACAATCTCAAGAATAAAATTGTTATCAACAGTAACCTCACTAGAGGGTTTGATTTATCTCGAGAAATCAAAACTCATGTGGGATTTAATTGACTATTACACGATTACAACAAAGTATATAAAGATTAGTAGAAATAAAGTACTCTACTACAATAAAATATTGACTCATTTAAAATATTAAACTGTCTTGAAAATGTATTACTGTGCAATCTTATCATTAAAAATATTCCGCTAGATGAAGTTATAACGTGTTATGATGAGCTGTTCTCTTGTTACCAGTTGTGCCAACTATACAATCTTCGTTGAACTCTATGGACGATTACTAGGCAAGAAGACTTTGTTGATTCAGTTTCATTTTTATTAAAACAGTTGCATTCCAATTCTATCATTATATTTAACAATTTCTGATTCGTGATTTTTTTTGCATCGCAGAATATTTTGTTTATTAGAATAGTACATTTTGAACAGCGCTCACTTGAGTTTAAATGAATCATTGAATAAAATGTAGGCCTATATGATTCCACTTAAAAAAATTAAGCTAATA
Source organism: Periplaneta americana (assembly GCF_040183065.1). Taxonomy (NCBI): domain Eukaryota; kingdom Metazoa; phylum Arthropoda; class Insecta; order Blattodea; family Blattidae; genus Periplaneta; species Periplaneta americana. The sequence goes on from NC_091117.1 coordinate 49,141,149, forward strand.
CTCTTATCTCATAACGAAAAAGGTTACAGGACAGATATATCCATAGAATTAATTACCTGTTGTATTTAAAAAAACTTTTGTTAGAAACAATTTTTCTTTGGTGGCTGAGATAAAACTTATTTTTGGTTAGAAAAATAAATGGCACAATTATATACCCATCTTTGTAATCATGTCAAATATCTTTTCCATTTATACACCATTCCAATAACCTCCCGCAAACTTTAAGCTTTTCCAATAGAATTTTTTTCACAGTTCCTAAAAAAATAACTTATTTAACCCATAAAACTTACAAAAGTAAGAGTCTTGTTTTTACTATATTGGGAGTTCCCCTTTTCAATAAAATGGATCTTGGTTGTTATTGAATAATGCTAATATCGAGTGTATGTTGAATGTATGACGAGACGACATTTTAACAAGAGACAAGTGTTATCAGACATTCAATTAAAAGTTGGGGAAAATCTCGAAAGAAACCCAATAAGGTAATTAGATCCAACGGGATTCAAACCCAATCCCAAGCAAAACCTCACTACCTAGAGTCTGTACTGGTGGCTATATATATGGTATAGAGGAACATAATGTATCATTAATTCTGACATGTAAATTTTCCAATATTCTTCTGTTTTTGTGCAGCGTAATATTTATGTGTTGTATTTTCGTAAATAACGTACAGTACATATGCCTCCATTAATCATTTTAGGATCTATATAGGAACAAATGTATTACACAAATATACATTGCTAGAAATATATATTTATAATATTTTCAGGACAATAATAAGAAGAGATAAATCAGAAAAAAATTGCGGAATGGGAAACATTCACTAGAGATAACAAAAACATTACTTTTTCTTTAAATGAACTATATACACCCTATGTATGCATTACCAGTGAAAGGGTTCTATTGAAAGAGGTTGAGATACCTTAGATTCACAGGATAGGAGTTGAGAGTTCAGAAATTATGTCTTTATAACGACTTGGTTCCCGCGGTAACCGCCCGCAAAGTAGCTATACAAATATGAATAAGCATCCATATCTGATCTTACTTTCCCAGAGATTCTAGTGAAATTCTGATCATTAATTTTATTTAATGTTGCTTTGAAAAAATGTAGAATCAAGGTGACCACCTCTAGCACTTTCGTGCTAGATATAGTAGTCTTTATTAAAGATGGGAGGTTATTCGAAAATAACTGGTTATTTTTCGGTCATTATTTTTTTTAATATTTTGAAGTCTGCAAATTAGCCAGGAACACAAAATGAGAGGTTACTTGCAATAGAGATCGATAATCCATTTGCAATCAACTGTAAACCAACGTCATTAGATCTTGAAGATGATCAGTGACATCCCTAAACAAAATACAAAAAATAATAAGAGGTTATCAAATTACGTTTACTTAATTACTTTACTTACGTTTGGAATTATAGGAAAAATAAATAAAAAATAACATAAATTGCATAATTTTTACAATTGAATAATCTTGGTTATGATTAGGACCGTGACATCGGTATGTTTGTATTAGTCTGAGGTGAACATACGACGCCCCGGACAGAATGTAGTCGACGTGTTTCAAGTACAGGCAGCGGAAGCGAATTTGACACACCTAAGCAAGCACGTTCCGTGTTTGTCTACGATTATTGAGTATTATAAAATCAAGACAATACAATAATTATTGTATAATAGGGGCTAATATCGGAAAGGTCCAAAATGCTTGTGAGGTTGAGAAATCATAATTAAATTGTTACAAAGTGGCAAAACATAAGCCTGAAAAGATGTTTTACTTTATATTTAGATAATTGATTAAATGACGATCTTACTCGCGTTAAATATGTAAGCATGTGCGGCTTACAGCTGTTTCGGTGCTTCTTCACACCATCCTCAGAGCCTACTAGATCTCGGCATTATCTCGAACTTCGCTGCCTGTTGTGTGGGTGCGTTCGATTGTTGAAAAGTGTTGAAATGTGGTGTCAAATAGTAATAATAATAATAATAATAATAATAATAATAATAATAATAATAATAATAATGATTTATTTTAGCTGGCAGAGTTAAGGCCGTAAGGCCTTCTCTTCCACACAACCAGCAAAAAGTGTATATACATATGCATGAACTTATAAAGAATTCAACAATTTGATTTAGATGAGAGTTACATGTATACAAGAGTTATTTACGAATTAAACAACAAAATACTATTAACTATTAATTAAACACTGAAATAAACTGTGTAGCAGAATTAAACTAAAATACATAGAATGTTAATATATTTCAAATTATATTAGATAATAGAAAGAGATTATTATGAGACAATTTTGAAAATGCAGCACAATCAGGATGATGTCTAAAGAAAAAAAGCAACAGTGTAGTCTGTAATATTTTAAATCAGTATGATTGGAGTGAAATGCTAATAAGGTTATCTTTTAAGCTGTTCTTAAAGGTGTTTGTTGTCTTGCAGCCCCTAATACTTTGTGACAAGGAATTCCATTGACGCGAGGTGGATATTGTAAAAGATGAGGAATAACAAGATGTTCTATGAAGAGGTATATTTAGCGTGCCACAGATAAGTGATCTGGTATTTACGTCGTGGTTAGAGTATAGATAAGAGAAACGAGACGAAAGATAATTTGGTGTTGAGGTGTGCAGAATTCGAAAGAGTAAAGACAAAGAGTGTAAAGTTCTGCGTTCTTTAAGTCGGAGCCACGAGAGACTTGCGAAGGACGGTGATATGTGATCATATCGTCGGATGTTGCACACGTATCTGATGCACATATTCTGAGCTCGCTGTAACTTGACTGACAGTTCAGAACTTAGATCACTTAACAAACCGTCACAATAATCGAAGTGCGGCATTACTAGGGTTTGTACTAGGGTAAGTTTTAGTTGCTGGGGCAAGAAGTTTCTCAAGCGACTCAAAGAGTGAAAGGAGGAACAGATTTTTTTATCGTTTCTTTAACTTGAAAATTCCAACTTAGATTATTATCAAAAAAGAAGCCAAGATTTTTTACGACAGATGAATAAGGGATTAGCGTGTTGTTAAGGGTAACAACTGAAAGATTACTGATATTAAGGGAGTTAACTAAACGCTTATGTCCAATAATTATGGCTTGAGTCTTACTTGGATTAAGTGCGAGTCCGAAATTGGCCGCCCAAGTGGAGACAGTGGCTAGGTCACAATTTAACTTGTCAATCGATTCATTGATCGTATTGGGTCTGGAATGTATGTGAAGTTGTAGGTCGTCGGCATAGAGGTGATATCGGCAATACTGTAAGTTCTTTGATACGTCATTAATGTAGATAGAGAAAAGTAGTGGTCCTAATACGGAGCCCTGCGGCACTCCCGCCTTTGTGCGGCACTCCCGCCTTTGTGCGGCACTCCCGCCTTTGAAAATAGTGTGCGTGTTCTGAAATTGATGTATGTTGAGAATTTGATCAGGGTGTGTGTTAGTGTGTCTGTATACAGACAGATCAATTTCAGAACACACACACTATTTGACACCACATTTCAACACTTTTCAACAATCGAACGCACCCACACAACAGGCAGCGAAGTTCGAGATGACGCCGAGATCTAGTAGGCTCTGAGGAAGGTGTGAAGAAGCACCGAAACAGCTGTAAGCCGCACATGCTTACACAATTAACACGAGTAAGATCGCCATTTAATCAATTATTTATATTCAAGTGTTAAAAATAGTGTACAAAAGATTCAACATGGATTATATTTAGAGTTTTGCATTACAGTTTTAGAATGCCGGAAACGTAATGTTAAGTCTTATAATGCAGGTATAATTACTACATTGTCTAATCGGATTGGGGATGTTTGTTTATTAATAGCAATTTCGTGAATATTAAATTTTGGTAGATGGAATTATATTTATTATTTGGAATTATTAAAGGGTAGTTTTGAGATAGAAATTATTTCTTGGGAATACAATTTTGCTTTCCCTATATTTAACTGTTAACATCTAATCCGTACCTTACTTTTTGTGCATGTCGTTCGCGTAGTTTCGGTTGCTGCTGCAATAAACAACAACATTCATTTTCAAAGTTTCAAATGAAAATAACCGCAGAGTCTGATAGTATAACCTTGTATGCGGAAAAGCTGCGTTCAACATCGGCTGATACCAAGGGCGCATATGTAAAATATTTTGTATTATGAATTTCATTTCTACATCACACACTAATAAAACAAAAACCGTGGTTTCAATCCATTATGCAAAATTGCAAAAGTTTCATTAGATAACAAGTGTGACTGTTATAAACTTGATGTAGAAATGAAATTGATGATGTGAAATATTTTACATATGCGCCCTTGATTTCAGCTGATTTTGAACGCAGTTTTTCCGCATACAAGGTTATACCACAGTCTACTATATACAGTCAAGAAGCTTGGGATGACTTTTTTGCATTTCTCGCGATAGTTGCTAGCCGCTTGGAGCGCTGTGAGTAGTAGGAACAATAGACTGTGTCACTGCCATCGTGATCTAATATAGGCCATAAGGCAGACCATGTGACTCGCTTAATCCGATCACGAAGGGAGGCGTTTCAACCATATAAATTAATTGGAATGCATAAAGAGTAACATATATTTCTCTAAAATGTAGTGTAATTGCATTAATAAAATTTAAAACAATGATTAGGAGACACTTCAGACATGATATTAATGTAATATTATTTTTGGTGTGAAAATTACGTTGTTCGTATGTGTAATACCTGCCTTTATTTTGATTAAATATTGCGAAATTCTTGTACATTCATTTATGCACGATTCAATAATTTTCAGTTGCACCGTACGAATATTTAGATATGTTGAAATTATAGGTTATGTTTACTGTACCAGTTGCCCCTTTCTGTCTAATTTTAGTGGCCTCCAATACCCTGCCACTACATATGTATGTTATGTCATATGGAAATTATAGGTTATGTTTACTATATTTAACTTATATTCCTATATTCGCAATTATACATTATAATTAAACATAATGTCATGTATGACACCCGTCACATTCTATTTGTCTGTATTTTAACACTACAATTGAGTACTGAATTACTGTATTTATCTACATACAACCTAAGAGACGAAGTAACAATCGTACTTACACTAATTTCATAGGAGTGGTATGGTATATTTTCTGTCTACAATTAAGGAAGGTAGATGTGCAAAATAAAAATCATAATATAAATTCGTTTTTATTGAACCTCAAAATAGCTTCCAGTCTAAACTTAAAATGTTGATGCGAACAGATTATGTTAACACGTAAAATTCTCTTCACATTAAAATAACACAGTTTTGTAATTATTTCTGCAACATATTATGCAACAAGAAATAAACGGAACTTTGGACACATTACACTAAATAAAACTTAGCAATGATACGCAATAAAGTTATGATATTTCACTGAACTTCATACACTGAAATAGAAAACCGGAACATACATTACGGCCTGGTCTAGATCGAAAAGGCATTGACTGTGCCGTATTTCGCTTTGTTGTGAAAAGTTGTGTAAACTGTGAAATGTTCGTTATCGATTGTAATAACTGTAAATGGCTAAAATACAATGATTTGAATAATAATATGGGACAAGGAGACGTTTGTGGTACTGTAAATATTGTAAGAAAAAGAGGTCAGATTTATCCTTCTTCCGAAAAATCCAGGAAGGTGAGTTTATAAAATATAATATATACTTTATGAAAATAATATATAAACTTTATGTATTTCACATTTCAATAGTGGAAGGAAGGTGTTAATTTTTTCAAAAGAATACGATATCGAAAGTACAATACATTTTATCGTCTGCTGGGGAAAGGGTCTGTGATGAGGCGATAGTAGCGATCCTGGTGGTTAGCAATTATCTATGGATGCATATTTCAATTGTCTATGTTTGCATATTTAGTAAGTATTAAGCTTCGTGACTGTATATACTAGACTGTGGTTATACTATCCAACACTCGGCGGTCATTTTCACACTTGTAAAGCGATAGTGATAACAATAGACATGCTGATGTCTTAGTAGAGTTACAGACAGCAACGGTTCTGTCTCAATAAAATTTTGTTCCATCACTATTTGTTAGACATAATGTCACTGACATTAAAACGCAGGTTTTCTGACGTCAATTTTATAAATCTAATTCTCCGCAATAGAAAATCAGAAGCCAGTACAGCTGGAAGGCTCGGAAATTATTTTTAGATAATTTATTAATCATTTCCTATAGGACTACGGGGATTTCTTTGTCCCTTCTTTACCATAAATTCATAACATTAAATTTCGCCTCCCCACAAAATATCACATAGGGTCAGATTCTAAATTTTAGTAACGAAATTAGGCCGGTATCGCGTGGGACCATAAATTCAAACTCATTATAATCAAGTGGATACGAAAGCAAAAGGGGTTGTTGGTGGTAGTGGTGGTCGTGGGGAAGGGGATGGGATAGAAATAAAACAGTTGGTGGTGCATGGTAACATAACGAGTGAATTAATTAATTAAAAAAATCCAGGGCCCATGTTTTAGGTATTTATGCAGCAGCTGATTCATTCTCCAATTCAAACAGGAGTTTTAAAATCGACGGTGCGTGGCCATAGCTACCATTCTCCTGTGTTCGCACCACGCACTAACCCATCATTCTTTTTAAACTCATGCAGATATGGTAAAAAAGCATAAACGAGTCTGCTCTTAATCCGCTAATAATTCTGAAAGTAATAAATGACACGAATATGTACTCTGACCTCTTGTTTCATCGATCACCCCAACGAGTTTTACACCCCGGACTGTGGGAACAGCATGCCTGCCAGCGCTCAACGTGGAGTAGGCTACAACCTACGTGTTTATCAAACACCAGCAGGTGACGCTTTGAGGGCCAGCGAAGAGAATATATCGCTAATGGTTTTCTAAAGAAGTTTGGTTCATATAAATAAATTGAATTAGCTCCATGATTAAGAAACATACATAGAAAATATCACATACACACGTATACATGTATGTATACGTACATATATACAGTATATATTTATGTAAATACATACAATAGACTACATACAGGGTGTTTAAACAAGTATCCAATATTTTAGGAGGTGATAGCACAGTCTAGTATATACAGTCACGAAGTTTGAGTTTTGAGGGTGCTAGGAACAATTGACTGTGCCGATACTATTTCGCATTATTTATTTATTTATTTATTTATTTATTTATTTATTTATTCCGGTGTAGTTAAGGCCATCAGGCCTTTTCTTCCACAGCACCAGGAATACAAATACAATAATAGAAATAAACAGAAAAAATACACTATATACAAAATAAAGCTACACAAAAAATAAAGAGAGAGAGAAAAAAACACTAGCTATAAACAAAATAAAGCTAAACAAAAATATACACAGGTTGCAGTCACACAAACTTTAATTGAGTGATTAAGTATCATAATTAATTGTATCCTAACTAATTAACTAACATAAACAAGAAACTTGCAATTTTAATGTAGATAAAAAAAAGAAAAAGAAAAAAAAACACAAATCAATACTTCTAGCAATACCTAAAAACATTAACCAAGACAAAATTTTCCAATTTAATTTTGAATTGTGATAAAGTCCAGCAGTCCCTGACGTCATTAGGTAACGAATCCCAGAGGCGAGGTATTTCTACAGTAAAGGAAGATGAGTATAAAGACGTTCTATGATGAGGGATAGAAAGAAGTGCTTGATATCGGTTTCGAAGAGTTGTAAGAAATTGAAAGCGCGATAACAGATAATTCGGAGTAGAAGTATGCATGATTCTAAACAGAAGAGACAACGATTTGCCTCTGTAATGAGACGATATAAGCGATCCTAGTGGTTAGCAACCATCTATGGATGCATATATACTACGTATTGAGCTTCGTGACTGTATATACTAGACTGTGGTGATAGTATGCATCAAAACAAGAAAATAATGCCTAATAAACATGAGTCCTACAACACATAATTTCTGAGATCTGAAAACTTGTTCGTAGGAGGTGTTCAATGTGACGTCCATTCATGGCAATGAATTTTTCTGCCCTACAATGCAGCAGACTACCAGATAATCACACCGTAGTTAACATCCCTGGCATGGAATACTGATACGTCGCAAGGAATACTGAAAACAAAAAGTCTGGTTGCGGATATGAGCGGGGTTCAACAGAGCTGGTGTTGTGAATTTTGGTAATCAGCATGATGAAAATCCCCATGCAGTTGAAGGAACAAGGCATCAACACCGATTCTCAATCACCTTATGGGCAGGCGTTCTTGGTGATAGATTAATAGGGTCCTACGTGCTACCACAGAGATTAAATGGGGATCGTTATCAGGACTTTCTTATTAACGTAAAACAAATTCCAAAGAGTGAGTGATTTCTTACGCCGAAGGGCAGAGAAATGAATGGACGTCACAATGAGCATCTCCTATGAACAAGTGTTCACTGGAATGTAATGTATGCCCCAAAATAAAGACATGACTACAGTGAGACGTATAGATTACAGTCACTGCTGTTATAAGATACAAAATATATAATCTGTAAAACGCTAAATTATACAGTTATGTTCATATAGAGAAAATGTCTGCCCAATGTATCTGTGATTTCTTGAATTACAGGCTAATCTGGGATTCTTTAATGAACAATATTAGCTTTCCTGTTCCTATGAAAGACAAAGTAATTCACCATATTCTCTAGAACAGAAATGTTAAACCTAGTTATATCCCCGGTCGCAAGGATTATTGAAATGTCCTCCTTGTATAGTATTAATTATGAGCTCTTTATTGTAAATTTAGGATCTGGATATTGGTAAAGCATTTAGTACATGTGCTATTGTTATTATTATTATTATTATCATTATTATTATTATTAAAAACTGTACCTTATTACTGATGATTATGTTTGTGTGGACTATTATCTAATACTAGAGCCAGAATTAGCGAAGATCTATTATATGACGCAAGAATATAATTCGAAATTAGGGTAAAGGTTGGTAATATCGTGATATGAGTAATATTATGATAGTTCTTTTTGAAAGAAGAGGAAGATCGGTTTTTTGCGTCAACGTATTAAGGGACTGTTCGTTGACAAGTTTCTGCACAAAACCGGTCCTTCTCTCGCTCAGTAAACTTGTAATAGATTTTCAAAATAACTATCACAATATTACTCGTATCACAGTATATACTCGTAGAATAAACTTAACTACAATGCATATTTAAGTTATTATATAATTGTCATTATGTATAAACTTTAAATATTTGTAACTGACATCTGTAACAGTCCACCGCTGTGGAGTAACTGTTAGCATACCTGACCGTGAAACGAGCAGACCCGAGTTCAAATCCCGGTTGGGACAAGTTCCCTGGTTGAGGTTTTTTCCGTGGTTTTACCTCAACCCATTAAGAACAAATGCTGGGTAACTTTCGGTGCTGGACCTTAGACTCATTTCGCTGACATTATCACCTTCATCTCATTAAAACGCTATATAACCATAGCAGTTGATAAAGCGTCGTAAAATAACCAATTAAAAATGCTTATTTCAGCAAACGTTCTTATGTGAAAACAATTGAAGACATTATTACGAAAACAGCCCTAGTTACTTTTAATGAAATTGAGTTAAGGACATATTTGCTATTATTTCAAATGTTTATAGACTCCAAAAATGACACATGTCAGGTGCAACAGCCACAATGACGAACACCAGTTGTACGGAAACAGCTGAGATGTGTTGTTCTATTTATTTTCATTGTTCTCTTGAAAAATATCAATTTTGACAAAGGTTGTTTTTGTAACGTTATTCCAGGCAGAATCCTTGGTACTGCCCATTGCAGAAGATGCGATGAGCAAGAAACCCTAGCTCATGTACTGGGTTTTTGCCGGAAGGGAGAATTGCTGAGAATTGACCGTCATAATAAAATTCGCTCCACGACTGCCAATGAACTTCGCCGGACTGATAAGTATGAGGTGTACGAGGAAACTGGGTGCCTTCCTGCTGACGGTTCAAATCGAAGAGCAGATATCATTATTATAGACCAAAAAAAATTGTGCACTCATTCTCGATCCCACAGTCCGTTTTGAGAACAGCGAGGAACAACCTAGAGAAGTCTGCAAAGAAAAACGGGCAATTTATCTGCCATCCTGCAGCGATTTGGGGACCAAATATAACATCAAGACATGGGACGTTATAGGAATTATGACTGGGGCAAGAGGCACAATCCCACGGTAGTCCTTAGAAGTCTTCCGAAAATTAAAAGTTCCTGACAGCACCCTGGACATGATATCCTTCACTGCACTGAAGTCATCGATTTGCATAATTAATCATCATTTATATTTATTATTATTATTATTATTATTATTATTATTATTATTATTATTATTGCTATTTCTTATCAATGTTTATTATTGTCACACTAACATTACTTATACAACTTTCATTATTTACTTTCATGTTGTTTTATGGTCTAGATATTAATGTAATAACTATGTAACCAATTACAGTATATTCAATTAGAATTAGTCTGGCTGGGCGGAAGAGAAGGCATACTGGCCTTAGCTCTGCCAGATTAAATAAATAAATTATTATTATTATTATTATTATTATTATTATTATTATTATTATCATCATCACTATTTCTTACCAATATTTATTATTGTCACACTAACATTACTTATCCAACTTTCATTATTTATTTTCATGTTATTTTATGATCTAGATATTAATGTAATAACTATGTAACCAATTGTATTCTATTAGAATTAGAGTCTGGCTGGGCGGAAGAGAAGGCCTACTGGCCTTAGCTCTGCCAGATTAAATAAATAAATAAATAAATAAATAAATAAATAATAATAAGAATAATAATAATAATTATTATTATTTTTATAAAATATAATTTGTCTTGTAGCCTAAATTGTTTGTTGCATTTCCAATAAATTTTTCAATGATAGCCTACGTAACTAGGGTTTCTATTAAAGAAAAAATTGAATTTAATTATAAATATTAATTTAGAATTGATTAGGAGGCCGATTATTAAACCCTTGTTGGGACAGCAATCAAATATCTGTCTTCAATTGTAAAATATCGAATAGAGTTCTGTGGTGGATTGCGGAGCACAGTTTGAAAACTTCTGATATATCACGTAACCTTGGGGCTCGCGAAGAACACATTCGATAATTGGAAACACGAAGGAGTATGTTGTAAGGAGGTAAACAGTCAAGAGAGCCTGACTTCACGATATTAAACTTTCATGGGCCCTCCATGTATTTAGAAGCCACACCTTTCTAGATTTCCAAGCCATCTCTCACAATGAGCAGAACTAGGAGAGTCCCTGGCGTCACAACGAGTAATGACGTCAGAGCCCTCTCATGACGTCACGCTGAGGCTGTAGCTATGGCAACCGAACGAGGCTCCATATAGATGAGAAACGAACAGTTGGAAGTAAAAAAAATGGAGGAAGAGTGGATGTACAGAAAGGAGGGGAATAAAAATATGGAGAGAGGGGGGTTGGATATCCAGGAGAGACACGTGGATTTATTTCCTTCTACTGCTTTCCATGAAAGGAAGTGGGGCAGGGGTGCAGCCCCCGTGAAAAGGGGCCCATTCAGAACGAGCTATCAAGTGGGTAAATTTTTGCTTTCGTTTACTCACGCCTCGCTTCGGTTTTCAGTTCTACGGAGACTTGTTCTGAAATCGCCTACAAATCTGAACTCCTGGGTTTCATTCAAAAGGAAATAAGCATATGGTCGACATGACCGCTTCTTTAAACTAGATTTGGGTTTAGGACGTCGTCCCCAATGATTTATCGGTGATAAATATGCCCTGATCTTCATGCCTTACAAATTTATTAAATTTCTTGCAATTACAACTTCAAAATTAAAACATGTCAAGAATTAATACATCACACTCAGGCACAGACTACGTAACGAAGACATAAGGAGCAAACACATCTCAAAGACGCAGCAGAAACGGCCGACAAGCTGAAGAAGAAATGGGCAGAATACGTGATGCGACTCACCGAGAACCGGTGGACATACTTCCTTACGACATGGGACCCAAGGATTGGTAAACGCAACGCTGAAAGACAGAAGACAAGGTGGGCGGACGAACTTAGATTCGGCCATCTATGGTCAAGAACAGCGAAAGACCGACAACAATGGAAACTAATCATAAAGTGACTTGCAACCCAAACATGACTAGTGAACAGTGAACCCTTCGGTGTTAACCAGACAGCAGCCCAAACTATTACATTACAAAAGTGACCATCATTCCCGGAATGGTTAACCGGGAACTGTTTGACAAGCCACCCTGCATAGGCAGGAGGTCCTTGCTCTTCACGTGATTTCGTGGCTAATTCTTAATTCTTTAATAAACCAATGCAATCAAGTTTATTATAACAGTATAAATGCTATATACCACACCCTTAGTGCATTCTTGTATCATGTTTCAACACAGAATTCCCAGTTCAGAGAAAAATGACTTCTAGTTTTGAAATGAATTAAATACATTTCATGTTACTGCTGTCTCTTAATACAAGAAATAACTGCAAGAAATGACATATCATATTTGTCTTCGAGTCACATAGTTGTAACATCACACCTTACATATCCTTAGAGTTGGAATTTCTAAGATTTTTCACTAGAGAAAGAACAATAGAATAGAACAGAATGTTTTATTTTCGCTAGCAGAATTAAGGTCATAAGACCTTTTCTTCCACTCAACCAGCCTTAATCAATACAATAGTTACAGACATATTTTAATTATGAATATTTACAATACACTTAAACAATTCTCCCGCAATATTCTTCAGTTAAGTTTTAACGACTAGTACATGTTCATTTAAATTGAGATAAAACCTATAAGAAAAAATAATAACTTAATTTATGAACTAATGTAATTCAATTCAGTCTATATGCAATTGAAGGTTTAAAAAAAAAAACATAGTCCAAAAATGCAAATTTCAGATATTAAGCATCTGTTGACCGTATTGTAGCGGCCATCTTTGAGTTAGTTCTTAGTGGAAAAAAAATATATATCATAGCCTTATGTTATAGAAGTGGATTTTTTCCATGAAACAATCATAGTTCGAAGATCTTATTTCTGAAAACAGCCGTTGTCTAGACCTGTGGTAGCATTTACAAATATTCCAATCATATCATCTTGAAACATTTATCCATACAATTTTTAAACTGTAGTAGGTTGACAGTACTGATTTCTTATGTACGCGGCAAAAGACACCTCAGAGAAAAATACTTTCACATGTGAATTATTGTAGGCCTATTAGTTATGTAGAAGTAACCCCATGGAAGAAAAGTAAACAACGAAAGGAGAAGAAATAAGATATATTAAAGAAAAAGAAGATTAAATGAGAGGCACAATTCAGCCACAACAGAATATATTGTTCTTAAAACAACCATTGTCCACAGTTACCTACATTTAAATTATGTATTTCTATGTGGCAATTTAAGTTATAAATGTACTTCAGTTTTCCCAAGTTTCTGTAACACCTTAAGAAATGGCATGTATAATTTCATTCTTGAAGTGTCAACAACACCCATGCCAGATAGTTTTTCGTTTCTCCTAAAAATTTATGTTTTTGGACTACGGTTATTTTTCCAAAAAACCTTTTTACTGTTTATATGCATCTGTCTGATTAGTGTAATATGCAAATAGTCAGCGATATATGCAATGGAGGGGGAAAGGAACTGACCACGCAACTGGGTGGCTTAGTTGCACGAGATTCAAACCTGTTTTCAGACAGCTGATTAAACAATATCGCTACGGATAACAAATTTCCATCTAAACAAATTACCTATCAGATAACTCAGGATTTTCTAAAAACGATGCAACAGAGTAGTTACAAGCATTCAATGAATTTCGAATCTGTTCTACAGAATTTCCATAACATAACATCACGATTCATGAACTACCCAGTGACAGTTTTATTAGATGAGATGATACAAGCTAAGGGTAATCCACTGTATGCCTGACCTTGAAACAAACGCGCCCAATTTCAAATTCTGTTTGAGACAACGCTTTCTGGGGGTTTCCCCTCAACTCATTAAGGGGTTAGGTACAGCTTACAGCAGTAACATTTTGTAAATATTCAACATTTTTGTTCTCCACTACTGTATCTTTTACAATAATGAAAATTAGTATGTGCAAAACACTGTCCTGCTATACGAAAAAAAAAAAAAAAAAAACATTTTTACGATTTAAAAAATATTATTTACATTTTTTTTTTTTTTTTTTTTCAAAATTAAGTTCACTGCGCAGTGATGAAGTGTTTCCCACATTACTCAAAAACTATCCAACATTCTATGATGAAATTTTTTGTGTGTATTTATGCACGTCATATCTACAATATGATGCAAGATCACTTCTCTACATTTGATAGATTGTCTGATAAAAAATAAATTAACGTTTTAAAAATGGTCAAATATCAGTATTTTCTTCTAACACAAAATAAAAAAAAATATTATTTATTAAGGAATGTAGTTGAAAGAGCATGTTATTGTAAACATGGGTTTCAGCAATAAAATGAAAGAGAGAATATGAAAAAGCTAACAAGTTTATGAGTTATGATGGAAATGCTTCATCACTGCACAATGAACTGCACCGTTCTGAATTTTGAAAAAAAAAAAAAATTAATAACTTTTTTAAAATCGGAAAAATATTTTTTTTTTTTCATATAGCAGAAGGACAGTGTTTTACACATACCAATTTTCATTATTGTTCAAAGTACAGCAATGGAGGAAAAAAATGGCGCATATTCCAAAAATTTTACTGCTGTAAGCTGTACTAACCCCTTAAGAGCAAATACTGGTTAACTTTCGACGCTAGACCTTGGACTCATTTCGCTAGCAGTATCACCTTTATTTCACTCAGACGCTAGATAACCATTGTAGTTGATAAAGCGTCGTGAAATAAATAAACACAAAAGAAAAGAGTAAATAATATGTGGTTGAGAGAAACTTGTAAGTTTATGGGAACGCAGGGAGAAACCCCAGAGAAACACTCAATCTGCCATCTTGTCTATCACAAGCATCACTCCAGTTCATTTCGAGGATCGAACCGAAATTGGCGGTATGGTAAGTCCGCACTCTAACACTGAGCTCTTGGCTACTGGAGGATTTGGTTAAGTGCTTGTAATAGAAACCAATCAGCCACAGAGGCGAGAGAATGCGAAGGTCTCTTGAGTAAACAGAAACTAGAGTAGTAGTGTTACTAAGATTTTTAAGATTCCTCTACCATCATTGAAAACCCATCAAAGATGCGGACCTCAATAGTAATATTACATTTTCAGGGGCGTACAATGGCTAATAAACTAATCTACTTAAGGCCAAACTCTAATACAAAGCTTTAATATAATAACGAGAGATAGGACATTGTCCTTTTCGCCTATTTTATTCCTGTGTACATAGGTTAGGTAACTTAATGCAAACTCCATGTCAGATCATTTGAAAGCGCCTTTCAAAATTTTATAGAGCTATAAAATTCTATTTTAGGGCTATTCGTAGCTTATTTTTAAAACAGAAGCGTAATAAGTGCCAAATTTGGACGCCCATGGAGAAATGCATTCGGATGCGCAGTGCTTTGCTAGTAGAAATAAATCACGCTGATTAAAATAGCTGAGGCGATTAAAGATCGATTTTTCTAACAATACATGTTGTGATGATATATAATATTCTTATTGAATTTGATATTTCCAAAAAAAACTAGTTTCCAATTCATTAAGGGCTAAAGCAAGGATATGCCCTATCACTTTTAATTTTTAACTTTGCTCTAGAATATACCATTAGGAAAGTAAATGATAGCAGAGGGGTTTGGGACTCAACGAGTTACATCAGCTGCTTGTATATGCGGATGACGTGAATATGTTAGGAGAAAATCCACTAACTATTAGGGAAAGCACGGGAATTTTACTTGAAGCAAGTAGAGAGATAGGTTTAGAAGTAAATTCCGAAAAGACAAAGTATATGCTTATGTTTCGTGACCAAAATATTGTACGAAATGAAAATATAAAAATCGGAGATTTATCCTTTGAGGAGGTGGAAAAATCCAAACATCTTAGAGCAGCAGTAACAAATATAAATGACGCTGGGGAGGAAATTAAACGCAGAATAAATATGAGAAATGCCTGTTATTCGGTTGAGAAGCTTTTATCATCCAGTCTGCTCTCAAAAAAGCTAAAAGTTTGAATTTATAAAACAGATATATTACCAGTTGTTCTGTATGGCTGTGAAACTTGGACTCTCACTTTGAGAGAGGAACAGAGATTAAGGGTATTTGAGAATAATGTTCTTAGGAAAATATTTGGGGCTAAGATTGATGAAGTTACAGGAGAATGGAGAAAGTTACACAACACACTTATGGGCGAATCCAGAAATGCATTTAGAGTGTTAGTTTTGAGGTCGGAGGGAAAAAAACATTTTGAAAGGCCGAGAAGTAGATAGGAGGATAATATTAAAATGGATTTGAGAGAGGTGAGATGCGATGATAGGGGCTGGATTAATCTTTCTCAGGATAGGGACCGATGGCGGGCTTATGTGAGGGCGACAATGAACCTCCGGGTTATCTAAAAGCCATGTGTAAGCAAGTAAATTTTATGGTTTATTGAATCGCCGATAATGTTCTGTTCACGTAATCGACATATGGGAAAGCGCTCAACGTTAGACAATGTTTTCGTTCCCCACTGGGAGATATCTTGCTCACCCAGCATTCAGAAACTTTATTTTGTCTCTCACAATTGCTTTTTTTCGGCACACATTTTCTTGTAGCTTTTCTTCCGTAATACTACTCTCTGTACATATCTCCAGGAATGATTTCGATCTGGTATTATGATAAGCTCCCTTGTTAATACTTTATTCTTGTTTTTTGTTATACTATGGTTGTATATTAACATACAGTAGCATTTTAAAAGAAAACCGGAAAACAGAGGTGTAGAAAGAATTATGCTGTAGTGGAGAAACGTTTCCTGCTTGAATTCCGTTGCGTGTCAGAGAAAGGTTATAACGGGGCGGAGAAACTACTGATACAGTTGTTCTACACAAAGAAACAACCACAGAAGGTAAAGTGCAATGCGTAAAGCAGGAAAGGTCTCTCTCAGAAATATAAAAGCGATAGATACCTCTAAACCTTAATCTCCCCCCCTTTCCAACATCTATTATCAACAACGGTAGCCTAAAAAAGGAACTAAAATACAAGGCTCCTACAAAACACCTTTCCGTTTTCGTACCATGTAATTTACGTTCTATGAATCTGAGGTGCATGAAAATATTACCAATGGAAAGATAAACTTAAAAAGTTTAGTTTTGGCAACATTATTTTCCTAGTTGGTAACACTGCCTCATATTAGCCTCACATAGAGCGTATTCCGAATCTCACCGGTGAGCAATCCGATGGCATCACGGTGTTCCGAATTCCACCGATGACGTCATTGATGCTCCACCGGTGTCGCACCGGTGCCATCAACTTGCAGAAGTGGTGGCAGGCTCCATCAGCCGTCATCAGTGAATCTGATTGGTTCTTGTATAGGGCGGGAATTAGCAGACGAATGACATCGTGCACTGTTGTGTCATGGCGGTGTGTTCTGCTTTAGTTCTGCTGTATTGTTTGTAATGAGCACAACGTAAAAAGAATATGTTAATGGCTTATGAGCGAACATGTCAACCGACCAGTTATTACTACCGGTTCAAGAAATAAGTTGATTATGATCTCTTTTATTTGAACGAGATGGCAGTACGGAAATTTCGCAAAATTTTGCTAGCGTAGCACAGATAACCACTTACACAGTCGCCATGATAGCATCGATTCTTCCAGCAGTTTTGTTCCTTATTTTCGTTGCAACGTGACGTCATTGATGCCACCGGACCGGTGAGTTTCGGAATACGCTGATAGGTTGCTACATAATCCGCCGTAGTGAATCAGTGGTGAAGTGCAGTACGATTATTACAGTCGCCAGCAATGTGGGCCTGGGTCAGGCGAGTCCATTAAGTTACGCCAAGGGATGTTCAGGTTAGTCTGTTGCCTGCTGTCAGAGCGATCAGATGTCACGCATGCGGTATAGCGTTGTGTTTCCAGTACAGCTGTACTGCATTCCTTTACCGACCGCTCGCTCTTATCTCTACTCCAGAACTCCCCCCACTACTCCTATTACTTCCCCTATTTCGCGTCGCTGAGCTGTCAGGACTAAATAATCGGTCTGTACACATTTTCTGAACTGGCTGCGTTTCCAGGCGTGGTTAATGAAGAACTGTATCTTCATACCACGGGACTGGTTATGTGTACCTTGTCTTATGGTTATGCTGTCTTGTCTCCGCAGTAGACATACCACTTTGAGAGACATCGCGCTAGAATTCATCCATCCCTTGAGGATAAGAAATGTCATGACATAGCTCACCATTCAGTCCTTGCATATTACGCTATCATTGTCCATCGCAACAGAACGAAACAGTCAACTCAGTAAAAGAGTGAACATTCATGTTATCTTATATTGGGTAGCATCCTATATATACCCAGATTGCTCCGCGTTATAGGTTTTGAAGTTAAAAACCTTTGTCAGGTTTACTATGCTGCCATCTAGTTGTTATATAAGGAGTCACGTCATAACTTCCATTTAAATTGCATTAGCGACTGTACTGTCATCTCGTGTTCGTTTACGGCGGACGGGTGGCGATCCTGGCGGTTGTTCTCTTTAAAGAAGAAACGATTTTAACAAAGAACGAGCAATCTATATTTGATCTGGGGTAGCACTCCAGCCAGACGTGTTTCTGGAAATAAATAGATTAAAAGGACCACAGATGATGCATATAACAGATTTGTTAATTCGTTATTTAACGACGCTGTATCAAATACTCGATAATTTAGCGTCATGGGATTATTAATAGCGAGATAAGGTTGAGGATTCGCGATAGATTACCTAACATTCTTACGGTTGAGGAAAACCTCGGAGAAAACCCAACCGGGTAATCAGCCCAAGCAGGAATCGAACCCACGCAAGAGAGCAACTCGGGATCGGCAACCAAGTGCCTCAGCCGACTGAGCTACGCTGGTGGCCGGTAACAGATTTCAGTTCGCTACGTGGTCAGATAGGAAATACGTCGTATATATTGTAAGACTCTTGCGTTATTGTGTAGGCTGGCTAGCTGCAGTTTTGAGAGCAGGAAGCAAGATGTATCCATCAAATTGGCGCATTTTACACCCTATGTGCAATTATTATCCTAGTGCGACAGATGGACCGGGTGGAAAACGTAAGTCAGATGCTGACAGACTGGACATACTGTCTCAGCTGAGACAGAGCCAGGTCCCTTTCCCAAGTGTACAAAGTCCTTAAATCCTATCAATATGGAGAGTCATACTACCCTCAAGATGTCATCACAGTCTATGTTTAACTTTCAGAGATGATAGAAGAAACCAGTGAGAAATGGAGTGTAATGGTGGATTGAAAGAGATAAAAGGGAGTACCCCGAAAAAATCCTCTACAAGTATCTTGTCCAGCAAAAATTTCACCACGATCAGTCCGAGATCGAACCAGTGCGCGTTAGCGCTGAGCTACAGAAGCGTCTTGAATTTTATTTATTACGCGTAGTATGATGTATAACGAATTTTACCATTCGGTACTGAATGTTATACAATTTCATTGTATATTTTGTATGTGTCCAACCTATCCCGCCAAAAATACAAGTATAGTGGTGAGACATAATATATTTTTATGGAGCTTGTATCAGTTCGGAAACTTACCAATAGGGACGTGGTTATAAGTGTAGGATTTTTCAGAAATAACAGGTATCTTCAATTGCTCATATTTTCTTCATAATTTTAAATCTGGCACTGGCTTATTGCACAAGAAATGACATTTTTTCATCACCATGACAACGAGTTCTTTCGTTTCTGGTTCTTCTCGTGGTCATGTTATCAGTAATCACTTTCCTGTAACTTGGCCTGCAAGATCGCCAGACAATAGCCAGGAGATTATTGATTGTGGGACTATCTGAAGGAAAGAGTGTCCTTTAGCAAATCTACGATAATTGAACAGAGTTATGCAATAATAGCCCAAGCGACAATTTGAAAAAATGAGGTATTTGCACAAATCTGTTGATGACAGACTAATTATCTCGGAAAAAATCAAGAATGCGATATCTGAATTTTGCTGCTATTTATAATCAATAAATTCGTTTACTGAATAAAATTAATTTATTTATTTTGCTTTGAAATATTAATTCAACTGTTGGTCTCTTATTAAAAATCGGTTAGCCTTTTTTGGTATTAAATGTGCTATTTTTTGCAATAGTATGAATTTTATAATACTTCTTGCATAAAATGTATTATAAAAAACATATTTATTTCAATGGCCAATGTCTCGAAACTTATTTTTGGCGTTTGGATCACTATTGCTAATCACCGTCCAATTGATGAGTTGAAGGGCTCCATCGCACACACTGTGGCACATATTACAGAACATGAATTCAGAGTTGCTGTATACAGCACTGAAGAGAGCCTGTTACTGTACAAGAACAAAATGGTGGGCACATACATCTACAATATAATTATGGCAATGAGTGATGATGAAAAGGAATAATGGTGAAAGTTACTTATGTCCCGCCCACTACAGGAGACATAGGCCAGTTTTACACTAATCCTAAACATTTAGTATAACTTGTTGCTTGTGTAGGCAGTCTTTTACATTAGATTTGCGAAAATTGGTTTATAGCGCAACATTGGCAGCGATAAAAGTTGAAATATTCGGGTGAAACGAGCGTTGAGCGACTTCCCCCGATTTTGGCATAGACACCGACGCAATTGAACTGTCAACACAGAAAACAAAAAATCACACTCAATCGCTTTCACCTTCATCTTGACGGGATAATAAAAGCCTAAACTAACCTAACCTAAGTGCTTCGGTGTCTATTCCAAAATCGGCGGAAGTCGCTCAACGCTCGTTTAACCAATTCGTTCAGTGGGCGGTGGATACTCTACATTGACCGGAATAATTTCTTGTGTAATATACCAGCATCAGAATGTTAAAAATTGTGTAAAAAAAAACAAGAAAACATGAGCAATTAAAATTACCCCTTACTTTTCAAAAACCCTACAGATTTGAATTAAGTGTTGATACATTCATTTTATATTGTTCACAGGACTAGTCATGAGTCCCATATAATAGACTCGCTTGGTTTTGAACCACGAAATATAAACCTGAAGTGGATGAATCTCACAGATACATTTTGAAATTAGCAGTGTTACCAAGCGATACAATTTTCATAAAATTTTACTGAATTTTAAGCAGCGCTTTCGACATTTTACACCCACTGTTTTTTGAACTGAATAATTTCAAAGCACAATTCTGGTTGGCATGAGATTTATAACTTGCTAGAGCATAAGCAACAACGAATTAATTTAAATTTGGAATACGTAGAATCAACCCCCCCCCCAACCTTCACACTGCGGTTTATGGCGGAGGGAGGGTAGGTACTATAAAACAGTCTGTTATTACCATCACTGGAAGCACTAAGCGGTTATCCAGAACATGATTGACGCTAGTTGCAGAATAATTCAGTTCGAATACAGATCAAACGTCAAGATATTTAAATTGCAATTTCTCATCACTGAGTCCAGCACACACAGACAGAGAGAGAGAGAATGGCAACTATTTCAAAAGCCATTACCTGTTCACCCACAGATAATCATATCAGCTACATTTGATATCACAATATCTCACACCCCTTACAGCTGAAAATGGCTATGTGGGCAATCGCGGAGGCTTTGATCATATTCGACAGCACACGCGTAGGCGTAGGTGGTAGCGGAGTAAACACAAAAAATAATTCTGGAATGATCACCTATCAATTTGTGGTCAGCTCGTCGCGACTGATGGTGCAGAAATCACAATAAACGAGGGTGTGAATGTTGGTGAAATATGTCGTGTTAGAAACGTGCAGTTATGCTGATTGGAATTGGCACCTCAGTGCTTCTATACTTTCTCTTCTTTTAGGCCAGTGATGTCAAAGCAAGCGCATTTTTCTGATCTTGACGTCGTGCGCGGGCAGCAAGAGATAAGAATGGAAAGAAGAACGGTTGTGTATATGAATAAGCAACTTGTTGGATTAAGAAAACAGGTTACCTGGTTGAGGTTTTTTCCGGGGTTTTCCCTCAACCCAATAGCAGCAAATGCTGGGTAACTTTCGGTGCTGGACCCCGGACTCATTTCACCGGCATCATCACCTTCATATCATTCAGACACTAAATAACCTAGATGTTGATACAGCGTCGTAAAATAACCCACTAAAAAAAATAAAAAAATTAAGAAAACAGTGGTGCACAAACTTCAAACGGAACGTGAAATTTTAAGTCGTTATTTTTATATGGCTTCTTTCAGTTTAATATTATCTATATTGTCTGTAAAACAAAAGTACTAACACTGATTTCGTAATATTGCGCTTGTGTTTTAAATCTTAATAACATAATAGAGCGTTAAGAAGGAATAGTCACTTAAATTCCATAGTAGTATAATATTAGAGGAGAGTCGGGTAGTATCGGACATCGGGTAATATCGGACAGTGCGTTTCTTTCATCTACCACCATATGGTAGTACCTGAATGACATGGTTACGTTTCTCTATGCGACATCACAGAAACGTAACCATGTCAATCAGGTACTATCATCGTGCGGTATGTCAAAGAAACTCACTGTCCGACATTACCCGATGTCCGATACTACCCGACTCTCCCCTATGATGTATTAAGTAGATGAAACACATCATTCATAAAGAAAGTGATATTCCAAAGAAAGAGATTGAGTATGACATGATAAGTTGGAATTTATATTGATGGTATCTTTAGCGTTACAAAACTAATCAATAAACAAATCAAAACAATATTACAGTACAAAGCAAAGTTACCTAGGTACTGTATCCGTTTTAAATGTATTACATAGGTAACAAAACTCTTATCGCATTATGATTTTAAGGTGATATTTGTGAGCAACTTCCTATCATCAGAATATTACATTATTTTCTCGAAATCTGCTGAAGCTATAGAGCTGACATTTTTACAACACATGGGCACGTATCTTTTGCTTATGATGTAACAGTAGTTGCTTTGTTAATTCATTTCCTTACAAACAATTTCCATGCGAATATTTTTAAAAATGTCAATACACTATCTTCAGTAATACGTATATACGGTATATTAGATTTACGAAAACATTCTGTAAGGCTACTAAATAAATAGGCCTATACCTGAAAATTTCACTTTACTATACGAAAAGTTGAGAAAATATTTCTTTTGAATAAAAAAATCAAACTTGTGAAAAATGAGCATTAAAAAAAATTACATTCTTATAATGCACTTATACTCCTCAGGCAAATCTAAAAATTAACATGGATACAGTTTTAATAAGTTCTCTTCCCTTTATCTATTGAATCAGTGCTGGCCATCCCTGAATATAGCTCGACCAAGCGGCATATACTACCTCTTTCGTCTGTCTCTTTCCTTTCCGCTGTAAAGCGCTCAGGCTCTCCTGGGCTCTAAAGCGCGCGCTTGCTCCTGTGGGCATCAATTCACATGCCTGCTTTAGGCAATATATTCAACATTAGAAGCTGAAATTTTTGTAACAACTCCTGAGTTACGTAAAGTTGTAATGACTATTTTAAACTACAAAGTAAATTCACAGACACATCATTATTTCTCACCAGTCGTTCAGACAGAGATGATGTCTTGCTTGAAGAGGTAAAATTTGCTCAATCTAGCGGTAACATACTCGTAATATGAAGAGCTCAGGGGAAAAACTTGATAAGTCCAAAATTACTGTGGAATCCCGGCCACCAAGTCACTCAACTCAGTGCGCTCCTTATAGAATGGCAGTTGACTTACAGCGTATTCCGAATCTCAGCGCTGAGCAATCTGATGGCATCACGGTGTTCCGAATTTCAACGATGACGTCACTGATGCCCTACCGATGTCGCACCGGTTCCAACAGCTTGCAGAGGTGGTGGCAGTTTCCATCAGTGAGTCTGATTGGTTCTTGTATGGGGGGAGAATTAGCAGACAAATGACATCGTGCACTGTTGTGTCATGGCGGTGTGTTCTGCTTTGGTTCTGCTGTATTGTTCGTAACGAGCACAACGTAAAGACAATATGTTAATGGCTTATGAGCGAACATGTCAACGGACCAGTTATTACTACCAGTTCAAGAAGTAATTGTTTATGCTCTCTTTTCTTTGAACGAGATGACAGTACGGAAATTTCGCAAAATCTTGCTAGTGTAGCACAAACAACTTGTACAGCCGCCATGACAGCCATCGAACCTTCCAGCAATTTTGTTCCTATTTCGCTGCGGCGTAACGTCATTGTTGTCCACCGGTGCTGTGAGAATACGATGTTAATAAAATGTCAACATACATGCCCAACTTGGAGTCAGACCACAAAGGGAAAAACACTGGAGGAGGAAAGTTCGAACCGGTACTGTGGATTTGACTTCGGCGTAGCTGAATGTTGAGAGCGCTTGGCACGTAGAACCAATAACCAGGGTTCGATCCCCGGCTCCGGAGCGAATTTTTCTTCTCTAATATTAATATTAATTATCGATTTTTTGTTTCAGATGTCATGTAATAGCTCAGGTTATGTAGATTTTTGTAGTTTAACTGTACAGAATAACAACCTAATTAGTCTATAGAAATCTGAAGAATGAT
The DNA here is from genome assembly GCF_040183065.1 of Periplaneta americana. Taxonomy (NCBI): domain Eukaryota; kingdom Metazoa; phylum Arthropoda; class Insecta; order Blattodea; family Blattidae; genus Periplaneta; species Periplaneta americana. The sequence goes on from NC_091117.1 coordinate 49,165,801, forward strand.
AACCCAAATACAAACCAATATAATGGATCTTAAAATTTTAACTTTCTCTTCTGCAAAAAAGTAAAGCGTGACTTATCAGGATTTCCCCCTGTAGTCTTCATACGTAATCAACTAGATATGAAGAAATTTAAAATCGTCTTCTACGTCAGTATTTCGGCAGTTTTGTTAAAATATTTGCGTAAATGGTTAGCTTAGGTTCAATATATGTGAATCATTTTAATAATTATATTGACTAGAGGAACGCAGTCACTGCTATTTCCTTAAGGGTGCAGCTTAACGCACTGAAAAAAAGTCCATATTCAAAAATTTTTTCTTCGTCCACATGGTTTATACAAAATTGCAAATTAAGACACTGAAAAACCTACCATTTTTAAATACAGTAAGACTATTTTCTCAATTTTAGCATGCAATTAAATTAATTATTTAATTATTCAAAATGGCAGCTACTCGTTATGTCGGAATCGAGAGTTTTGTTTTACACTCAATCATTTTTTAACATTTTCATGTTCTATTTGTTTGTTGTTGTTTTTTGAAGCGCAATAGTTCTACAAAATTCACCACCATCAGGTTTCTAACTAAATAGATAATATTTTTAATTTATATTTTTAATTATGTAACAGATTTTCAAGATGTCGTAGCCCATAAACTTTTATTTTAGGCAAAATATTTAACTGAGGAGCATGATTATGGACAATTTTGTATATTATATATGTGTTAACATGCTCAAAACAAATCGTACAATTCTGATCAGTAGTTTCAGAATAAAGAGGAAAATGGATTTGGAAAATTTAATATAAGGATACAGTACAACAGTTATTCATAGATTTCAGAAAGGCATATGACTCGGTTAAGAGAGAAGTATTATATATTCTCAGTGAATTTGGTATTCCCAAGAAACTAGTTCCATTAATTAAAATGTGTCTCAGTGAAACGTATAGCTGAGTCGAGTCCGTATAGGCCAGTTTCCATCTAATGCTTTTCCAATTCACTGCGGACTAAAGCAAGGAGATGCACTATCACCTTTACATTTTAACTTCGCTCTAGAATATGCAATTAGGAAAGTTCACGATAACAGAGAGAGTTTGGAATTGAACGGGTTACATCAGTTTCTTGTCTATGAGGATGACGCGTGAATATATTAGGAGAAAATCCTGCAAACGATTAGACAAAACACGGAAATTTTACTTGATGCAAGTAAAGCGATAGGTCTGGAAGTAAATCCCGAAAAGACTAAGTATATGATCATGTCTCGTGACCAGAATATTGTACGAAATGGAAATATAAAAATTGTAAATTTATCCTTTCAAGAGGTGGAAAAATTCAAATATCTAGGTGCAACAGTAATAAATATAAATGACACTCTGGAGGAAATTAAACGCAGAATAAATATGGGAAATGTCTGTTATTATCCGGTTGAGAAGCTTTTATCATCCAGTCTTCTGTCAAAACATCTGAAAGTTAGAATTCATAAAACAGTTATATTACCGGTTGTTCTTTATGGTTGTGAAACTTGGATTCTCATTTCGAGAGAATAACATAGGTTAAGGGTGTTTGAGAATAAGGTGCTTAGGAAAATATTTGGGGCTAAGCGGGATGAAGTTACAGGAGAATGGAGAAAGTTACACAACGCAGAACTGCATGCATTGTATTCTTCACCTGTCATAATTAGGAGCATTAAGTCCAGACGTTTGAGATGGGCAGGGCATGTAGCACGTATGGGCGAATCCAGAAATGCATATAGTGTGTTAGTTGGGAGACTGGAGGGAAAAAGACCTTTGGGGAGGTCTAGACATAGATGGGAGGACAATATCAAAATGGATTCGAGGGAGGTGGGGTATGATCATAGAGAGTGATTAATCTTGCGCAGGATAGGGCCGTTGGCAGGCTTATGTGAGGGCGGCAATGAACCTTCGGGTTCCTTAAAAGCCATTTGTAAGTAAGTAAGTTAGTTTCCAGAAAGCTACTGTGCCTTTCTCCACTGACAGCTGCACGATCATAGTGCAGAATCTTCCATTTAAATTCATAACTTGAAAACTAATGCAGGTATTGAAACAAACTTTGCACCAAAATGAACTTAATATTTAGTACATATTTCTAAAAAATATTTTGAAATAAGGATTTTTTTAAGGTGTTAAACTGTACCCATCCCTTTAAATCACTTTTCAATTTTTCTATTCCTGAAGTAAGAGAGATTTACAACTAGTGATCGACATTACTTTATGAAAGGCTTCCTATATAGTTCATATGAGATTACATATTCATTCATGTAACCGAAGAATGGCCTTAACTCCACCACAATGAATGAATGAATGAATGAATGAATAAATGAATGAAGTGAGTAAACGAATGAAGTGAGTGAACGAATGAAATGAACGAATGAGTGAATTAATGAATGAATGAGTGAGTGAATGAATGAATGTATGTATGGATGAATGAAGTGAGTAAACGAATGGAGTGAGTGAGTGAGTGAATAAAGAAGTAAATAAATGAGTAAATTAATAAGTCAATAAATAAATAATAATTATTTTTTATTTTATTGGGTTATTTTATGACGCTGTATCAACATCTAGGTTATTTAGCGTCTGAATGAAATGAAGATTATAATGCCGGTGAAATGAGTCCGGGGTCGAGCACCGAAAGTTACCAAACATTTGCTCGTATTGGGTTGAGGGAAAACCCGGAAAAAATCTCAACCAGGTAACCTGCTCCGACCGGGATTCGAACCCGGGCCACCTGGTTTCGCGGCCAGACCCGCTGACCGTTACTCCACAGGTCTAATAATTATTATATAAAAATGCATTTCTATTAGGAGATAATTTCTCGTCTAATACAAACTTAGCTGTTTCTATATAGTATTCTATTCTATACTACGTATATAACACAAAAGACAATTCTGTTACGAAGAAGTCCATGGCATAGCCGTTAATGGTAGTTGTCGTAGGATCGACATAATCGCTTTAAACAAAATAGTTCTAAAGGATACATCTTCGACCCTACCATTAGATTTGAACATCACAAAGGTCAGCCTGAGGAAGTGAACAACGAGAAGAGGAACATATTTATGAGCCTACGTTGGATTACTATATCAAACGAAATACCAGATAAGCTAGATACAGGTGGAAGCACGCGGCACTATATCACGCTATTTTGTGGAAATTTGGAAAAGTCTCGGACTACCCATTAACAAAATTAAATACATTGTCATCATTGTAATTAGGCGGTTCTTGCATTAACCGTAAAGCCTCGTTAATCCGAACCCCGATAAGGCGTACTTCGCTTAATCCGGACAGGCAAAAAAAAAAAAGAGACAGGTTTGGAAAATTAAACAATCTTGTTTTCAGACATACTTTTATAATTAGAACTATAAAATTAAAGTAATTTCAATATTACAGTACATCTATAGTATTAAAATACAGAAAATCCTTCAAGTTTGCATTAAAGTAATTAAACTATACGAACACATATAATTATCGGTTACACAAACAATATAAATTACATTTTACTGTATAGATATTTAGCCCTATGCCCTTTAAATACACCATAATAAACCTGTTTTGTTCCTATAAACGGAATTTCAATACATCTTCTACTGTTATTTTTAGGTTATTTCAGTTAATCCGGACTTTCGTTAAACCGGTCAACTTATCACCCGTAATTAGACCGGATTAACGAGGTTTTACTATATTAAAAATCATTTATATAATAACTTTTAGAGGTAATATTTAAATGTTATTTTGATCTCTGATTTCATATTAATTTAGTATTTTTTTCTTCATAATTTCTTGTATGTACACTTAAATTCTAAGGTTTTTTTATTCCCGTTATTATTGTATTTTTGTTTACCTTGTCTCTTTCGGTAACCTGTAAATACAGGAGGTTGATTTATAATAAACTATATATATATATATATATATATATATATATATATATGGAATGTAATTTACTATATATAAATAATTATTACCGCACACATGTACTTCTTTCCTATAGTCAGCTAAATAAACTATTTGATGTAAATGAATAATAATATTGTGGCGCCATTTTGGAAGATCTGGTTGCCTCGGAAGTTGCGCACTCATCTAGTGCGAGGGAAGGTGCGGGGTGACGCGGAGCAGAGGGAGCAGGAGGGGAACATCTAGAAACGTATCCCTCTGGAAGTTTCGCAAAGCCACGCGAACCGAAGATTCGAGAACGTGTGATGTAATAAATAAAAGCGCGAGCAGCCTTCGGAGTCAGTCAGTTAGTCAGTAGCGAGAGAGAAAGAAAGAGAGAGAGAGAACCAGCCTTGGGCAGCGATCGAGGTGAACCTGAGTTCGAGTTAGTCCTCGGAAGTCAGTCAGTCTACACGTGAGTCTTCGAGCGAGCAAGGAAGCCAGCCTTCGAGACCGGGGTTCGACGTGAGGAGGACAGTAACTGTGACAGCGACCAGCTGAGGATCTGGGTTCGACGTGCAGTGAACTTGAGTGGGTCCGTAACTGTGGCAGCGTTCAGGCGAGGAGCTGGGTTCGAAGTGCAGTGAACTGTACCTGAAGGTTTGGGTTCGACGTACAGTGAACTTAAGTGAGTGAGCTAGAAGAACTAGCCAAGGCGAACGAACTGTGAACTGAGAACTGACACATAGTGCTTTATGGACATAAGTTGAAATTAGGAGTACATCGTTGTTCTTCTAATAATACACGGGAATTGTCATTGTCGTTCTGTGGAGTGCAATAACGACTGCTGTGTTGCTGTGTTGAGTGGAAATACCCATTAGCCTACTGACGGGTGTGTGGTTAAAGTTAGAAATAAAAGTCACACATTGTTGAATAAAAGTTACAATAAATTGAATTACACGTTATACAATATAAATATAAAAATGGATTGAAATTTTAAACGTGTTAAGATAAAAAGTATATAAAATACGAATATCGTATTTAACAAAAGGGTTATCGCGATAGCATTACATCGTAATTTATAATTACCTTTATTACATTTAACAGAATTAAGTTATTGCCCAAAACATCATGAAACATCATTGTGCACCATGCACCAAAGCGGATTATACTGCAGAATGGGACATATTACGCGTGTTATTTCCACAATGAAATAAAATATTTTAAATTGAATCCAACGTGTGTTTAACACTCTCAACAGCTTATTTAAATTTTAGGATTAGTTTCATTTACACTACTGAAGTCGCATCAACAAATTATATCATTCAGCCGAGATTCGTCGCAATACATTCGTCATGACACGAACCTGTAACTCTGAAACAATGTTGCCAACAACACGCCAAATGTTATCATTAAAACCTTCAATATTTCTCAGTCTTTAAGAGAATAAACTATCTTTTAAATATCTCCGTAATCAAAAACATTCTGCGCTTTATCGGGGCTACACAGGTGAGTAGAATACAACGCCTAGTTTCGAGAAAGAAGCTACAGCCGGGAATGAAACTGCAGTTGTGTTGGTTGAATGTTTCGAGTCCGAAACTTTGTCCTTAGAAGTTGCCACTAGCTAAGAAAGGAAGGAATGACAAATAATTCACTGAACAACAAGAATTTTACTCCGACTAAAAAAAAAAATGTGTCCTTATGGTTTGGTGTTCGCGTTGAATCCGAAAATGCATATCTTTTCTTCGTATCAAGTAAGATTTTTAAGATATACTATGATTTCACTTTTCGGCTAAGAGCTCTTCCAGGAAACATCTGACACGGGTTGAGGGTTGTAAATCAAAAGAAAAGCTAATGCATTTTATGAGTTTATAACTTATTTCCGGTTTCTTATGGTTGTTGGCATGTTCTTTAATAATAATAATAATAATAATAATAATAATAATAATAAACCGTGGCGCTACGGCCCATGAAGGGCCCAGACCGATCACACGGCTGCTGGCCTTACGTCCACATGCCTAAGCAGAGGTGGACGATCATCCAACCAGAATGGAGGTATCGTGTGGTTAGCACGGTGATCCCCCCAGCCGTTATAGCTGGCCTTCGCAAACGGATTTCGCTAACTATTGTAGCTCCCCAAGTGCATCACGATGCTGGGTGTGCACCGGTCCCACACACTGGCCGAAATTTCACGAGAAAATTTCTTCCCCCATGAGGACTCGAACCAGCACGCATTCCGTAACGCGAGTCTTAGGCAGGATGCCTTAGACCACGACGCCACGGCGCGGGACATGTTCTTTTATACTTTTAATAAATAAACAGGTATTGGTCCCTTCTATTCAATAAATTTCAGAACAGTTCAAAGTGAGGTCTACGCAATAAACAAACAAGGGTGTGGTTTTCAGTATTTAAAAGAAAAGTTTACCTCTTGAGTGAAGGCAAATTAAAAGAGGGCATTTTCATCAGTCCACAAATTCGCAAAGTTAAGGCTGACTCTTTGTTTGAGGAAAAACTTTCCGTTACAGAAAAAATGGCATGGCGCGCTTTCAAAGATGTTTGCTCAAATTTCCTTGGGCAGACAACTACATAGAACTTGTTGTAAAATAACTTCCAAAAAATTATTTTCAATTCCAGTCCAAATATAAACGTTACAGTATTTGAGATGGACTAGATAAATGGTAAATTCTGTAGTTGTGTTGAAGAATGTCCTAGCGATCTCATTCATGATATAAATAAAAAATATATATCAGTAATTTTGTTCTTAGAAACAATTAACAACGAAATACAATTGAACAATTGTTATGTTAGCCTATATTTTTGATTTCCTATTGAAACATGCTATTGCAGTTACTTACTTACTTACTTACTGGCTTTTAAGGAACCCGGAGGTTCACTGCCGCCCTCACATAAGCCCGCCATCGGTCCCTATCCTGAGCAAGATTAATCCATTCTCTATGATCATATCCTACCTCCCTCAAATCCATTTTAATATTATCTTCCCATCTACGTCTCGGCCTCACCAAAGGTCTTTTTCCCTCAGGCCTCCCAACTAACACTCTATATGCATTTCTGGATTTACCCATACGTGCTACATGTCCTGCCCATCTCAAACGTCTGGATTTTATGTTCCTAATTATGTCAGGTGAAGTATACAATGCGTGCAGCTCTGCGTTGTGTAACTTTCTCCATTCTCCTGTAACTTCATCCCTCTCAGCACCAAATATTTTCCTAAGAACCTTATTCTCAAACACCCTTAATCTCTGTTCCTCTCTCAAAGTGAGAGTCCAACTCTCACAACCATACAGAACAACCGGTAATATAACTGTTTTATAAATTCTAACTTTCAGATTTTTTGACAGAAGACTAGATGATAAAAGCTTCTCAACCGAATAATAATAGGCATTCCCCATATTTATTCTGCGTTTAATTTCTTCCCGAGTGTCATTCATATTTGTTACTGTTGCTCCAAGATGTTTGAATTTTTCCACCTCTTCGAAGGATAAATCTCCAATTTTTATAGTTCCATTTCGTACAATAATCTGGTCACGATGCATAATCATATACTTCATCTTTTCGGGATTTACTTCCAATCCTATCGCTTTACTTGCTTCAACTAGAATTTCCGCGTTTCCCCTAATCGTTTGTGGTTTTTCTCCTAACATATTCACGTCATCCGTATAGATAAGAAGCTGATGTAACCCGTTCAATTCCAAACCCTCTGTGTTATCCTGAACTTTCCTAATGGCATATTCTAGAGCGAAGTTAAAAAGTAAAGGTGATAGTGCATCTCCCTGCTTTAGCCCGCAGTGAATTGGAAAAGCGTCAGTTGCTATTGCAGTTAGGCATTAAAATTATTACAAACCGTATTTGCACTAGCTAACAAATAGGAAAAGAGTTAGTATAATTCAAATTAATGAAATATTTATATTAACATTAATAAATGTATCATTTTGTATGAAAAAACATACATCCAACATATATTATACTCACTGCGGAGCCCTATCATGTAACTCCATTCTTGTACAAGATGCGTACAAGTGACATCATCACTTTTTCAAATATAATTTAACCGTGTGGAATGAACTAGACTCTTGAAGACGGGTTCAAAAATGTATCATAATATTACCATCCGAAACAATAACATTTTCAAAAAATTGTTTCATGTATACTACCTATGCTGTCTACAAGACTCATTTAGAATTATCACTCTGAAAGTACGTTATTTCTTGATACAGAAAGGTCTAAAGCTACATTTTTAAATTCGTCTGAAAGAGTGTAGGCTTAATTAATGTAATTTGAAAAAAAAATGATGTGATTCTCTTTGAAAAAAAAATAATGAGGTTAGGTCACATATGTCTTGTGCAACAAAAGCAGTTACATGAAAAAATCTTCAGACTTATTTTAGCCTCTAGTTGTAAAATAAATTCCAAAAAATATTTTTAATACAAATTCAAACATAAAAGTTACTTCAGGAGCATAAGATACATGGGACACCAACATTAATTTCGTTGTGTTGTTATTGTTTCGGATGGTAGAAGTGATACATTTTTTTAACTCGTCTTAAAGAGCGTAATTCACTGAACATAGTTAAATTATGTAATGTTATTTGGTAAAGTGATGACGTCACTTGTATCTTGTACAAGAATGCAGTTTCAATCTCCGTACTTGTGTTAGCTCATTATTGTAAAATAACTTCCAAAATAATATTTTCAATACAAGTGCAAACATAAAAGTTACTTCAGAAGCATAAGATAAATGCGACACCAACATTAATTTCGTTGTTATCTTATTTTTTCGGATGGTAGAATTGATACATATTTTAATTCGTCTTAAAGAGCGTAATTCACTAAACATAGTTAAATTATGTTTTGCTATTTGAAAAAGTAATGACGTCACATGTATCTTGTACAAGAATGCAGTTACAATTATTATGTTAGTCCCTTGTTATAAAATAACTTCCAAAAAATATTTTCAATTCCAGAACAAACATAAAAGTTATTTGAGGTGAACAAGATAAATGGGGCACACTGTATATTAAAACAGATTTGTCCATATGATGCAGTATAACCATCTGGACGTATCTAAGTAACTGTTTTACATGCATTGGAAAGATTTCTGATTGTATGTTTTGAAGAATGTAAACATATGAAATTCTACATTGTATGAACTAAAATAATATTCCACGTAACAGTTTTCCATGTTCTTGAACGTGCTCTGTTTCCGATGCTATAATTACGGTTCGTGTTAACCAGCGCGACTGACCAGAACTGATAAATTTGTAACATTCGTAATCATGACCCGTTTTCAGATTGATCTATGGTTGGAGTCTCGACCCACAGATGTATTTATTATCGAGCATTCGGTTTAAACATAGATTTACCCTCCCAATATAACTGTAGCACAATGAGGGTGGACATGTGTATTGATTTTATTTCCAGATATAATAGACACATTCATATGTGACACAACACTGTGTTACCAACTAAAGGGAAATGTCAACTACCGACGATTGTGAGCGTATAACACGGTATTGGCATCCGTGTGATCGGACCACAGTGCCTTGCTTGTACTGTTCCAATATCCAGCTACCGACATATGTTTCACTTGAAACTGGTTGCCAGTTTGTAATAATAACACTAGAGTTAGGTACGTTTATACAACGATTTCTTCTCCAAATCAAATGTTAAGTAGACTATATTGCATTGAATTTTTATTCAACTTTCCTCTGGATGTTTTTCAACTATTTGCATTCATTCATTGATTCATTCATTCATTGATTCATTCATTCATCCATGCATCCATCCATCCATCCATCCATCCATTCATTCATTCATCCATTCATTCATTCATTCATTCAATCAGTGCTATGCCCAAGAGTAGGTCTTTCAGTGCAAACCCAGCTTTCTTCAATATTCCCTATTTTCTGCCTTCCTCTTTTTCTCCTCATATGATCCATATATCTTAATGTCGTCTATCATCTAATATCTTATTCTGCCCGAACTCTTCTCCCGTTCACCATTCCTTTCAGTATATCCTTCAGTAGTCAGTTTCGTGTCACAAGCAAACATTCTGATGGAAGCAGATAAATTTCATTTCTTATTATGTCTGTCCACTTCACACGTACCATTCTTCTCCTTATCCACATTTCAAATGATTCCAGTCGCTTCTCTTTACTTCGCCGTAATATCCATGCTTCTACAGCATAAAATGCCACACTCCACACAGAGCACTTCACTATTCTCTTCCTTAGTTCTTTTTCCAGAGCTCCGCAGAAGATGCTCCTTTTTCTATTAAAAACTTCCTTGGTCATTGCTATCTTTCTTAAAACTTCCTGGCAGTAGCTCATATAAATTATTAATTGAATGTTAATCTAAAAAGTATAATGCAACAGATATATCATAGTAGAAGATAACCTGATTATTTTCCATGGTATAAGTTGGAAATAGACGGTGGAAGTGAAAATAACCCCGCGGATTTGCCGAGCGAATTGGTCATACTGAGTATAACAAGAAAGTCTAATGGACTATCGGTGGGTATGCAAATCTAATCTTTCAGGTAAAGCTTCCTATGAAGCAGATTTGAATAATTTCAAGGGGAAAAATTGTTCCGGGGCCGGGTATCGATCCCGGGACCTCTGGTTGAACGTACCAACGCTCTGCCAACTGAGCTATCCGGGAACTCTACCCGACACCGTCTCAACTTTTCCCTTTATATCCACACAACTCGCGTGGGCTGACGAAACGCCAGAGACCCACATCGAGTGCACACAATCTCTGTTGGCAGAGCGCTGGTACGTTCAACCAGAGGTCCCGGGATCGATACCCGGCCCCGGAACAATTTTTCCCTTGAAATTATTCATATCGGTGGGTAGATTATAGGTTTCGGGAAAAAAGTTATACCGAAACGTTTAAAAGTTTAATGCTGTCGTTGTGGACAATTACCACGAATAGAATCTTTATTTCTACCAATACTAATAGGGAATGTAATAATGTAAATATTTATTTAAAATTTTAATTATGTAATTTAAATTATAATACTAAATTATTTAAATGGAACTGCCCCAAGCACGAACATTTCAAACTAAATAATTTGTTATTTCAATAAATTTAATCAACTATATCAAATTATTTTCCTTTTTTATAATCAATTACAACTGTAATATTAATATTTCTGTAAGATAAATTCACGTAATTATAAAACCAAAATCAGAAAATGAATGTTGTCTGTTACCAAATTAGAAATTTGAGAGCTTGCTTGTGTCACAGAACCACACAGTCCGTTCATTATGCTGAAGTAGAATCGACAATATTACATGGCATATGCTTGTGTGGGTCAAGTCAGAAGAAGAGTGATGTTTTTATTGCTCAGAAGCATGTTGTGAGATGCAGGGCAGGTGTTGAATGTTATGTTTTATTTAACGACGCTCGCAACTGCAGAGGTTATATCAGCGTCGCCGGATGTGCCGGAATTTTGTCCCGCAGGAGTTCTTTTACATGCCAGTAAATCTACTGACATGAGCCTGTCGCATTTAAGCACACTTAAATGCCATCCACCTGGCCCGGGATCGAACCCGCAACCTTGGGCATAGAAGGCCAGCGCTATACCAACTAGCCAACCAGGTCGACGGCAGGTGTTGATAATAGTACATCACGTAGGGAATATTTTAAGAGTTTTAATATTTTAACAGTTTATGCTTTAGGCCCTATATATTTTTAAGCTTATGGAATTAATACATTCTAATAAGAACCATTTTTACTGAAATAGTGATTTTCATTAATACAACACTCGTTTTAAGGAAATAATATTCCAGCACATCGATTGACAAGTTTCAACAAAACGTATATGGTCTATGGCTGAAAAAATATAATGGTTTCCCCTCATTATATAAAAAATACGAATGATTTATGATATTTTAATAGATATATCAAAAGAATTTTTACAAACCTATGTCCCTACAATTTAGACGAAATACGTGTGGGTTTAAATTGGTGCTAATTTATTGCATTTTTTATCTATTTTAATTATTGTTTTTTTCCTCTGTCTCTCTCTTTGACAAGTGTTATGGTTTTAACTGTTTAATGGACAAAAAAAAATTCAAATGATATATTAAACTTATTTGAACAACGCATAACTTATTTTTCTTTACTTCTTTCATTTATTTTATTGTAGTTTGACTCAATTCCTTAATCATGCAAGATAAATACTCTACAAGAAAATATATCAAAGCATACTTCCTTCATGGTCACTTTAACGACGTTTATCAAATGCAATGTTCTATGGGATGGTGGTAGTGGCAGCAGTAGTTGTAGAGGTAGTAGTGGTGATGGTGGTGTTAGTAGCAACAGCAGCAGTAGTGTAGTAGTACACATACAGAATTAACTGTAACTAATTTCATAAATATCATGGGGTTATTTTTTTTTAGATATTTCAAATATTAACATGATAAAATTTTTCCCGTTTTTGCTTCCTTTTCTAGACAAATAATGTTTCATATGAAACATTTCATCGTATGATGACGCAGAATATCTGCATGGAAATATCATATGTATTTCGGTACATAGCGTGTTTTGAAGAAGACAATGATTTTAATCCCAATATGCTCAGTAAATTTAAGAGATCTGCGTATTATGATAATAAATGATTGAAATATGTTTAGTTCTGTACTTTAATTATGCAGAAATTTCATCCGAACAAATGTAACTTTTCGTTCTGCAAAGGAACTTCAAAATATTACATTTTTCCGTTTACTGATTTTGCTGTCAGAAGATGTTAATCTACATTGTAAAGTGACTGAATAATAATAATAATAATAATAATAATAATAATAATAATAATAATAATAATAATACAAATGGCTTTTAAGGAATCCCCAGGTTCATTGCCGCCTTCACATAAGCCCGCCATCGGTCCCTATCCTGTGCAAGATTAATCCAGTCTCTATCATCATATCCCACTTCCCTCAAATCCATTTTAATATTATCCTCCCATCTACGTCTCGGCCTCCCAATAGGTCCTTTTCCGTCCGGTCACCCAACTAACACTCTATATGCATTTATAGATTCGCCCATACGTGCTACATGCCCTGCCCATCTCAAACGTCTGGATATAATATTTCTAATTATGTCAGATGAAGAATACAATGCGTGCAGTTCCGCGTTGTGTAACTTTCTCCATTCTCTTGTAACTTCATCCTTCTTAGCCCCAAACATTTTCCTAAGAACCTTATTCTCAAATACCCTTAACCTCTGTTTCTCTCTCAAAGTGAGAGTCCAAGTTTTACAACCATACAGAACAAGCGGTAATATAACTGTTTTATAAATTCTAACGTTCAGATTTTTTGACAGCAGACTAGATGATAAAAGCTTCTCAACCGAATAATAACACGCATTTCCCATATTTATTCTGCGTTTAAATTCCTCCAGAGTGTCATTTATATTTGTTACTGTTGCTCCAAGATATTTGAATTTTTCCACCTCTAATAATAATAATAATAATAATAATAATAATAATAATAATAATAATAATAATAACAAAAAATAACCCCCTTAAATTACTGACGTTACTTACGGTTCACCCTGTACATGTTAAACGTAAGAAGAGTTCTTAAAAATATAGTCTGCAGAGTGATATCGCCCGGGAAACGCCAAATATTTTCCCAGGAAATTTTGTAAGACAAATTTTGGACATTAATTCCTTCGATTCTATGCGTTCCGCCCAATGTGAATCGCCTGCAACTTATGTGACACGTGGGTTGTGTGCATGGTACGATGAAACCGATTACATATAATCAACATAATGAATGTGAGCATGCGTGTGTGTGTGTGTGTGTGTTTGTGTCTGTGTACGCTTCCTAATTCATTTCCTAGTAAACATGTCATTATTTCCGCTAATATTTTCTCAATTCCGTGTGATACATCTCTCCAGTCCAAGTTGTGTTTAATTAACAGCACGTTCGCAATGCCACTGCGATACGGTCATAATTAGTACACAGTGCCGCTGCTGGAGACGACTGCATTATTTATACTGGAGCCAATTACACTCTCCGTAATAACGGTTCAAGTGTTTCGTATCCAATAATTTTCCAACACAAACAGAAAATAATACGAAATCTTTCTTGCAGTGAGATATGAAAATTCACTCACCAACAGTACATGTCACGTTCATTCCTATCTTCAGTATCTGCACTTCTCTTAACTTTACTTCAACAACTTCCTGTCACTTCTTTATTTCCTTTCATTCTTTCTTCTCTTATCTGCATTGTTTATTTGATAAATCTCCCATTTATACTATTTCTATATTTCTTCTTACTTTTTACTTCAACATTTTACTCTTCATTTAAATTCCATAATTTCTTACCCTTAGCTTCTTCTTCTTCTTCTTCTTATTCACAATTTTCATCTCCTTCCCTTCATTTACTCTTGTATTACTTGTATCATTCTTCTCCACCCCATGATCTCCCTGTATTTCCCTTGTTTTCCTTGTCTCCCCTTCCCCTTTTTCCATGGTAATCCCCTTGTTCTCCTAGTACTGCCCTTCTTTTTCTGGTATTCTCCTTGTTCACCCTTCTTTGACATTGTTCTCCTGGTATTCCCTTTCTTCTCATCTTCCCTTCTTCTTGATGTCCTTGTATTCGTCGCCCTGAGTAACCTTCTGTGCCCGAGGTTGTGAGTTCAATCCCGGCCCAGGTCGATGGCATTTAAGTGTGTTTAAATGCGACATGCCAATAGATTTAGTGGCGTGTAAGAGAACTCCTGCGGGACAAAATTCCGGCACATCGGCGACGCTGATATAACCTCGGCAGTTGCGAGCGTCGTTAAATAAACCATAATTAAAAAAAATCCTTGTATTCCCTTTGTTATCCTGGTATTTCCCTTGTTCATCTTCTACATTATCATTGTTCTTCTACGATTTTATTTGTTCTCCTTGCCTTCCCATTCTTCTTCTATTCCCCTGGTTGTCTTTCTGTTCTCATTCTCTTAGTATTCCCCTTATCCACCTTATATTTTCCTTGTTCTCATATATTCTCCTTGTTCACATGTCTTCCTCTTGTTTTTGTATTCCCTTATTTTCCCGATATTCCGATATTCTCCTTTATCTCCTAGCTTTCCTTTTTTAACCTGGTATTCACCTTGTACTCTATTCTTCCATTTATGACTATAATATTCTCCTCGTTTTATTTCTCGCAGCATCCACATACATTTTAAGTAAAGATAATATGCATAACAGTAAATCTACATTTACTTTTATTTTATCTTCCCTTTAACAAATTTATCCACCATCCATTTATTTTTTCTTCCCTCATAATCTATATTACTTTCTTATATATTTTTCTCTTCTTTCCATACACTTTCTCTCCTCTCCATTTTTTATTCTTTCTTATATTTCCGTTTCCTTCTTTACTTACTCTCATAAGTGTCTTCCTCTCCATTTTATAATAGTACATTATGCAACGAGCCTATAATGATAGTAATTAAGACACGAGGATGTTTATGAAACGAGCGCAAGCGAGTTTCATAATTTTCATACGAGCGTCTTAATTACCATTATAGGCAAGGTTCATACGACTTTTTATGCTCGACCATATTTCTAACTTGGAAATTATTCATAAGTATTCATGTTGTTCTTATGTGACTGGGGAGCTAACTGACCTTGTGAAATCTCGTAAAATGTGAGATGTGCGCAGACGCGAAAGTATTGATTTTTTCCGGCAACGAATATCGATGACCTTGATTTAGAGAGTAAGATAAACGTTAAACTTGATATAACCTTGAAATTGAATTCTACATTGAAAAACGAGATGACAAAATTGAATTTATTTGAATATTATTTACAATTAACGCTAATTATTGTAGTAACAGAATATAACCTTCTGCGACAGTATTGGATTTCCAGCCTGCGTGACGTTTTGCTAGTTGTCTTTCGATTGCATATCCGAGAATAATCGAAAACCTGAATTTTAATGAATAGGTGTACTTTAATGACATGCATTAAAGGACTGCTACCAGGTGTATAATTACTACATTTCGGCAGGATCGAGCATAAAATATCTTACGTAACAAATATTTTCTTTCGACTCTTTTTTCTTCCATTTCTTCAGTCCATTCATCTTTTCCTCTCTTTATATCTATTTTATAAGTTTATAATCATTTCGTTTTATCTTTTACATGCATTTCCATCATCACTCTTTTATTTGTTCCTTCCCATTCTCTTCATTTTATTCGTATCATTTTCTAGTTTCCCACCCTTCCATTAGTTTCTCTTTTCATTTCACTTCCCTGTTTTTAATTATCCACCGTCTGTTGTCTTTCTTTTGCAGTTTATTTTTTCTTTAATTATTATTCGATTTCACTTCATTTTGTATATTTGCCTTTCTTATCTTTAATTCATTTGTTCCCATCTCATTTCTTCTAATATTTCACACATTTCTATTTTCGCCTTTCCTACATTCGTTTCACAATGTTCCATACATTCTTATATTATAGTACATGCACACTTCAGTATATACGCAATAGTAATATACGTTACAAGAGCGGTATGTTGACGTTTTCATGTTCGAGGAAAAGATTGAAAAAGCGAAACGTAGTTCAGCTTTTTTAATTTCCGAGAACATGAAAACAAACATACCGCTCGTGTATCGTACATTATTTTGTGGGAAGATCGTTTATTACATACCTGAAAGACGAATTTCTAATTAGTTGCAATGAAATCTCCATGTTGGTTTCTGTTTAATGACGGCAACTTCGGAAAACCAAAATATCTTTCTTCAACATTGTTGCTATAAAATGTTTTCTGTGTTTACTATACTCCAGCAGGCCGTAATATACGTCTGTCTTTTTTTTCCCCCAGTCTATAAATGCGAACTTAAAACAAACGGTAAGGTTATGCAATGATTTATTTTTCATTTTAATATTTTAACAATATTATTTATATAACATATTGAAGTAATAACATCGGCATCTGGAATCTTGTTGATTTTTTCACGGCTTCCTTAATGTTACTTTCATCAGGAATGCAATACGTTTCGTGGAGTAGTAGACTTTACTTAATTTTTGCAAATATTTAAAAACAATAATTAACATTGCAATTTACAGTAGGTGAAATTGCAGTGGTAAGTTTCCAATTTATAATTATAACTATGTTAAACGTCTCTAAAAATAATATGTTAAAAGCCTAAAGCAGTAAAATGAATGTCGCGCTTAAGCAGTAAGAAGAGGAAAATTGTTATGTGTGTTACGTTGGAAATACTGAATGTGGTATTTCACACTTACCGCGTATTGGTTCTGTGCGGAAAACAAGCAAATACGCACGATCTCGCACAAAAATATTATTCTTATTACATTACTGTATAGGCCTATGTATTAGTTTTCTCGTATATCCCGTTCTGCGCTTGAGTCAAAGTTGACAGTAAGGCCTATGCAGTACATAAGTAAAGCTAGAGTTTATTGTGAAAGAGAAATAAAGTTTAGAATAATTAAAGCGAAATTGTTCACATGTAAAGAAAAAGAGTAAGAATTAATTTTTACACAGAATATAAAATCCTACGTTTGAAAAATATTTGAGAACGTCGTGATTGCAGAGTGTGGAAACTGCTGGGATAACGATTTCAGTGAACGAAAATGCGTTTACGTGGCAACACAGAATTTTGCATCGTCATACCGCAACAGTAAACAACAATTGCCGACGCCTATATGAATATTAAACTAGCGAAATATAGCCGCGATGCCAGCGCCAGAACAATGGAAGGACGAGGACACGCACTGCTGCCAAGCACGCGGATACAATTTTAGTACCATAAATAGCTTATGAATAGCCTGATTCCACACAGCGATATAAATATATATCCTGACACACAGACCATAAACTTGGTACATAAATATAAAATAATGAAGGCCTAGCGTGTAATTCGGTATTTATCCAAAACAAAACCTTCGTCACGGATTTCGATCTTCTTCTTTTTTTTATTCCAAATAATAGGCATTCAACCGACGGCATTATAATTGTTGTTTGGCGATCAGTGCACACAAAATGGAGATCAAGTGCTTAAAATTGTCGTTATCTGCCACAGCTAAAACAATAAAATAAAATAAATTATATAGGCCTATTATTCAGCTGTACTACAACAGTGTTAAGGGAGATGACTTGTCCTTCACATTCTTCTCTAAATTGGTCTCTAAATCCACCGGATTTACGATGTCTACCAAGTCATGCACCACAAATACGCACTTTCAAACAGGAAATCAGTTACATACCACAAAATATCCCAGCGTCTGTCACAGCTAAATACACTGTATCCGGGACAAAATTTACCAATAAAAAAGTTTAATAACTCGCGTAATAATGGAGATAGGAAAATGAAATTTGCGGCAAATGAAAGACGGACATTTTAAGTTTTATGTGTGATGTTGGCAACATTTGGTCATTGTTGTTGACATAGCTGTAATTAAAATGGCGTTCACAGTGCAACAAAAAGTTCAATGCTGATATTGGCTTGCCGAATTCAAGTATCCGAAGATAGTGGAGAGAAGATTTAGACAACAGTGGCCTGAGAAGCAACCACCAGATAGGCACACAATAACAACTTGGCATAGAAAGCATACAAGATTCAATTGGTTCAAAAGTTTAAACCAAACGACTTGCCTGCACGATATGATTTCGCTAGTGACATGTTGTTGAAAATTGATATTGAAAATGGATATCTACAGAAGGTCGTGTTTAGTGATGAGTCCACCTTCCACGTCTGTGGGATCGTCAACAGGCATAATTGGGGATACATAAAAGAAATTGTGTACAAGACTGTAGTGGCAGATTTGGAGGATCTGCGTCGGAGAATTGTCGCTGCTTGTGCAACTGTCACTCCAGAGATGTTACGAAACGCATGGCAAGAACTTGAATATCGCCTGGACATCTGTCGTGCTACAAGAGGTGCACACATAGAAATTTATTAGTGGTCATTCGAAACTTTGGACGTCCCTTTGTCAATTCCCGCAAACAGCATTTTCATCCATCAACTATTTGGTGCGTTATTAAACTTTCGTATTGGTAAATTTTGTGCCGGACATCCTGTATATTTACAAGTATATGAATAGAAGTTTGCCAGCCCCTAAAATTGTGTGCCGTTTTCCTGTGTATAATTGGAAACGGATCTGGAAGAATATACGAAACAGTGTTTTGACCTTTAAACAGCAAGACCTATGGTTTCGAGTGGTCAATGATATTTTTCCAACAAACAGCAAATTAAAACATATCAGATTGGTCCGGACATCACTCTGCCCCTATTGTCAGGAAGAGGACAAGCTTCAACATCGCTTTCTTGAGTGCCCGAGGACTAAACAATACTGGGAAACTACAATTCAGGATATTAGTGACATGGCGCATATCCCTGTGACATACATAGATTTAAACTTTATACTCAAGCCAAGTTTTTATTATAAACCAAAGACAACACAGGCAGCTATTGTGAAGCGATTAGCACTTTGTATGGAAACAATATTGGAATAAATGTTAAGGCAATGTCCACACACTTATATGGAAATCTATACTAATAATAAATCTGTAGCCGAAGATTTTCTGGTAATTTTCGATTTTCCAAAAATAATTGGTCCTAACATATATAATTAACCACCCTGAAACCGAAAATCGCTTTTCTGAAATTTTTGTTTGTCTGTCTGTCTGTCTGTATGTTTGTTACCTTTTCACGCGATAATGGCTGAATTTATTTCGATGAAAATTGGAATATAAATTAAGTTCGTTGTAACTTAGATTTTAGGCTATATGGCATTCAAAATACATTATTTAAAAGTGGGGGGGGGTTATAAGGGGGCCTGAATTAAATAAATCGAAATATCTCGCTTATTATTGATTTTTGTGAAAAATGTTACATAACAAACGTTTCTTTAAAAGTAATTTGCGATAAGTGATATTCCTTGAAAAATTTTGATAGGACTGATATTTAATGAGATAAATGAGTTTTAAAATTAAAATAACTGCCATCTAAGGCGGTGTATTGAAATAAAAAACAAATGACTTCGCCTGTAAGGGGCCTTGGACACAACAATCGAAAGCTACGAAAGATAGCCTACAGACAATGTTTCTGTGTTTTATGAAGTAATATCGTAAGCTAAATTAACCGATTTGTATAATTAATTACTATTTCATCATTGGAAAGTGTAGTTTCTCTGGATGGACATAATGCTATAATGTTATTACAGTAACTTGTGAGTGAATTGAGGACAGGTAAGATTAAAATAGCTTCTTATGCACAGAAAACTTGATAGGTTATTCTGTATATTCATTTCCTGTATTTCTGAAAATAATGTTTATGAACATATTCATTTTTATCTCAGAGAATTAACCAACAACGAGAGTGTATTGATTTAGTATGCAGTAATGGTACGTTAGCTTAGCAATCCATTATTTTATAATTCAAATTTTAACTATGCTCAATTGAATCGTGTTAAAATACATATGCAATAAATGCAATGCAAAAAAATTGGGTAATGAGCCAAGCAGATTATGTTGCGCTGTTGTAAAAGTTGTTCCTCCTGAGATTCAAGAGCTCCCACAACAAATAAAAAACTTTCTAATTCGAGTACATCCGTTATCAACACACATTTTACATAATATAATATAATATAATATAATATAATATAATATAATATAATATAATATAATATATAATATAATATAATATAAACATAATAATAAATCTGTAGCCAAAATTTTTCTGTTAATTTTTGCTTTTCGAAAAATAATTGGTAATAACAATTAAGAAACATGTTAAAGGAATTGTCATTGCACCAAATGAGTGGTCTCTGGATCAAAATGATCGCATTTTAATATTTTAAATACAATTTAAATTAAGTAACATATTAAACGATTTATCCTTCTATCAAACACGAATGTTCCCTGGATCAAATGTCCTATTTTAATTATGTAATTACTTTATATTTATTTCTAACGGGTGCAGCGGAGCGCACGGGTACGGCTAGTAATGTAATAAAAGTATGATTATATACAATTGTAATATGAAAAAAAAGCCATAAGATACGCCGCGAAAATTTTAGTAACTTGTTATATTTTTAATTTGTCACTTTAATTACCTAGATGTTGTAATTAATTTCCTTAATTTTATTGTGTTAAAAACGTTTATAACAATTACAAAATATTTTACTATAATAAGAAATTTTACAAGCATCGTTAGGTTTTTAAATACTATTGAAACTGTTTATAAAACAATATTTTTGTAATATATGCTGATATTCTTATTAAAATCGCAACGATATTTTGCTGTAATTGAGATGAATTCATTGAAAGAAATAGATTGTAAATGCAATTATAAATGTAGATTTTATATGCCTTTTTAATGCCTAGTTACTTCCCACCCACCTTGTAGATCCAATCGTACAATTTGGTCGTCACAAGGGATTGAAAATGGGGAGTGAGCGGAATCACTTGCATATTTTCAGTAATTATGTAACAACGTAGGCTATAAAATATTTAACAGGAAATAAAATGAATTGCAAGAACTATTTTTAACAAAATAATCTGCCCTCGGGTGACCATAAAGATCCAAGAATAAAAGTACTACAGAATAATTTAGAAAGACAAAAATATTAAATACAGGAATTGTTTAGTAAAAAATCCAGAGAAATGCAAACCCAATAGAATCATCAATGGCCAAAATATAAATGGTAATATAGTATTTGGATTGAATCTTTAAGAATATTCAATACATTTTTTTTATTTAAAAAAGTTGGAGATCGAGTGCTTTTAAAATATTACATGTGAATTTAGGAAGTGTGCCACGTGCACCAAACAAAAGACTAGAAACACTCCACTGACTAGTAGGAATGTTATATTTCTCACTTAGGTATGGGATGCAGGACTCATAAATGGATTTCTTCTCCTAATCAACGTGTTGTGCCTGCAGGACATCCTCTCAAACCGGATTGTAGGATGAATTACTCCCTTAGATTGAGTCCTGTGGATGGCTAGAATATCTGCTCTTCTGTTCGAATCTAAGGATGAAACGCAGTGGATTTACAGCTCCTTATTTCCTCTTCATATTTCATATACATTTATTATGTCTAACTTATACATGTAAAGTAACTGAGTTATTGGCATTTTATTATATAAACACGCCAGTATGACCTATTAAGTTTAGCACAAGCTTCTACATAAACTTTATTCAACATTGAAATATATTACTAAAATAAGAGTGAAATGGCTTATTCTTCAAAAATTCGTAAATAAAATATATGTATGATTCTTCAATAAAAAGTAACACAAAAATCGTAACTCGAAAGCAACAATTTAAAGTCCAGTGCTATTTATATTCGTGGATATCTCAGAATTTAAATTATTCAGAAATGTGGTGTAGTTTATGCTGCGGGGGATTTTTATGTGATAGTGTTGGCTACATTGTTTCTTTTTTGTTGTGAACGCACCCCACTTTTCGCCTCCTCTGATTGGAGGAACAAGGGAGTGGGGCGGCTGTCTGCTGGAGGAGCGAGGAGCGGCCTCGAGAGACGAGTCTCGGGTTCGAAGCGAGTCAGAGAGAGGACGTCTAGTCTCCAACCTCCACGGGAGGATTCGTCGGTTGTTTGTACTTCGCCAATGCCGGGTTTGAGTCGACCCGCCTGGTTGAAAAGGAACGACTCTGGTTATGCATGAGACGCATCACCGATAGAACATCGTTTTCATATTGCAGGTACATAGACCCGGTGGCGGTCTGCTTCATCTCTAACAGAGCATTGGCCAGCTCTGTTAATTATCATATTCTACTCAGCGTGGGATCGTCGACATCCTGTAGATGGCAGTGAAGTTTCTTCGAGTCTATGGTGGTGTTAATGGTGATAGTTTCTGAGTCGGTGACGAGGTATTCTACACGGACCTGCACCGGCAATCAGTTAAAGGTTGGAGTGTTGAACTTTATGGGGTTTCTCAGAGCCAGTGCGATGGAGAACTGTACTTTATGTGGGGCGTTTGATCACTCGTAGTGTATAGTACCATATTTTCACTTCTCATTCCAAGTTAGTTATTAGTCCTCTCTCTCACGGCAATTTACGCCGTTATCAGACTTTAGTATTTAAAATTCTTTTATTATCCCCACTTCCGCTTGGGGGTATTCTTATGTTTTCACAGTTCTTAATTTGTATAATATTTGTAGCTTCTTTCTCTCTACTTGTTTGTGGTTTATTAAATTGTTATGTATATGATGGTTTGTGTTATAAGTACTACTGTTAGAGGCAACCAAAAACCTTGAACCATACAATCCTCTTTATTTTTCCTTCTTGGGCTTTCCCCAGGCACGCCAACACGACAGAAATTAACGAAAAATCATGTAAGCCTAAGAAATTATTATTTTAAATAAGTTAGTGATCCCAAATTTTTATTAGGTGCTGTAATATTTTATACACAATAATTCGCGATGCCCAGCCACAACACTCGAGTTTATTAGGCCTACACTTTATGAACGTCCCAAGAGAAATTAATTTTTCCACTCAATGTAACATGGTCATCATAATCTCTGCCCGTCATACAGAGCAGAAAGGAGGAAATAAATAACGAGACAAAATTGGAGTTATGATGGTGGTGGAGACCATAATGATCATGATGAACTACACAAAGGACGTATTGTAGTTTAAGTATTGTGTGGATTGAGGTGACTTATTTCTCACTGCCTGCTTTCTCGCAATTCCCAAATCCTAGTCCTGCTTTGGCTGATAGACCTGTTCGTAGTCGTGAGAATAATTGTCAGGTAAAACTGTGTTCTTAGGGAAAGGTTTAAATTGGACATTTTTTATTAACGCAGAAATAGCGTTCGTAACGAATCCAACTAGTAGGACGCCTTTCTCACCCAATTTTTCACTGGATAATACAACCAGAAATAGTAGCTGTTTGTAATGAACACAACGAGAAGGACAGCTATAACATTCAATTTTTCACTGAAAAATTCAAACAGAAATAGCTGTTTGTAACCGAATCCAACAAGGAGGACAACTATATCACTCAATTTTTATCTTGGTAATTCAACCAGAAACAGCTGATTGTAACGAACCCAATAAGAAGGATACCTGTATCATATAATTTTTCTTTTCGCAATTCAAGCAGAAATAGAGGTTTGTAACGAATCCAACAAGAAGGATACCTTTATCACCCAATTTCTCTTTTGGAAATTCAAGCAGAAAAAGCTGCTTGTAACGAATCCAACAAGAAGGATACCTATATCACTCAAACTTTCTCTTGGCAACTCAAGCAGAAATAACTGATTGTAAGAATCCAACAAAAAAGACACCTGTATCGCCCAATTTTTCACCGATTAATTCAACCATAAAAATCTGTTTGTGACGAAATCGAGAAGAATACTTATGTCAACCCATTGGACAATTCAAGGGGAAATAACTGTTTGTAACGAACCCTACAAGAAGGATAACTATATCACCCAATTTTTCTCTTAGAAATTCAAGGAGAAATAGCTCATTGTAACGAACCCAACGAGATAGAGACCTGTACCACTCAATTTTTCACCGATTAATTCAACCAGAAATAGCTGTTTGTAACGAAATCGTCAAAAAGAATACTTATGTCAACCAATTTGGGTAATTCGAGGAGAAATAGCTGTTTGTAAGAAACCCAAAAAAGAAGGATACCTATGTCACTCAATTTTTTTCTTGGTAATTCAAGCACAAAACTTGTTTGTAACAAACCCAACGACAAAGACACCTCTATCACCCAATTTTTCACCGATTAATTCAACCATAAAAAGTAGTATTTAACGAAATCATCGAGAAGAATATTTGTCAACCAATTTTTCATTGAACAATTCAAGGAGGAATAGCTGTTTGTAACGAACCCAACAAGAAGTATACCTATATCACGCAATTTTTCTGTTGACAATTCCAGCAGAAATACGTGATTGTAACGAACACGAGGAAGATACCTGTATCACCCAATTTTTTTCTGGTTAATTCAACCAGAAATAGTTGCTTGCAACGAAATCATAGAGAAGGATACTTGTGTCACCCAATTTTTCATTGAGCAATTCAAGGAGAAATAGCCGTTTGTAAGGAACCCAATGAGAAGGAAACTCTTTTCAGCCCATTTTTCACTGAGAAATTCAAGGAGAAATGAAAAGGATACCAATCCTTCTCGTTCCATTTTTCACTGGCTATTTCAAGTGACAGAGCTGTCTGTAATGGTTCAAACTAAATGGATATCCGTCCCATCAAATTTTTCGCTTGGAATTCAAGCAGAAATAGATATTTCTAACGAATCCGACGAGAAGAATACCGTTCTCACCCCACTTTAACTGGGAAGTTCAAGCAGAAATGGTCTTTTATAACGAACCCAACGAGAAGAATGCTCTTCTTATCCCATTTTTCAATGGGTAATTCAAACAGAAATATCATTATTACTCGCCCTTCCATAAGAACATTTCGCGCAACAGTCTACTTAACTAGATTTAAATTAATGTATTTTACTAGTCACAGATTAATAACTTGCTGGGAAGATTTATTGCATAAAATATTCAACGGTCTACTGGATAATAGCGAAATATGGTCACAAATTCAGCTTAACAACGAAAATAAAATTTAAGAATTAGCTAATTATTACACTACAAATGAAAAAGCTAACAAACAAACGCAAATGGCATAAAAATTCACCACTGTTAAGAATGTGTCCTAATTCCATGAATTATGTAAAATAGGCCTACGTTATCTACATTTCAACATTTCTTACAGTATAATAAATATAAACTTTTAATTATTAGAATATTGAAGATAGTCGATTTAAAATTATATTGCTATCTACTTATAACTCTTTAATTTTAATTTGTACATTTTACACCTTGGAGTAAACCTTAGTAATTTCGTGGCAGTGGTTATTTCATGATATTTTGTTCCCGGCTCTTTCGTGAACTATTGTAGCTGTTTCACAAAGCGTAGCTGCATGTTTCTGGAAACCGGGCAACATAAGCAATATCTTGGAGGAAATTTGAATCTCGTTAGTTCACGAAAGAGCCAGGAAAAATATCACGAAATAACTACTGCCACGAAATTAAAAATGTTTACCCTATTTATATCCGCATTTATCTAATTTCTTCATTTTAACTTTTTCGTTTCTTTTTATATCTATATTTTGTACTTGTATCTTCATTCAATTCTTTTTTTTTTTCAAGTCTTCCTACATTTTTTTCAACTTTTCTGACATATGTTATCATAATTTTATATTATCTGTTTTAATTTCGGCCTTGTCTTGTTATAGAGAAATAAATGAACAAATTAATAAGCAATTAAATGCACTCATAAATACATAAATAAAATCAATAAATACACAGATAAACAGATACATAAAAAGATAAATAGATAAATAAAATAAGTGAATTATTGAGTAAATAAGTAAATATACATGTATATGAGTAAATAAATGAATAAATGAATAAATAAATAAATAATCTTTAGTGGAGAATTCGACATTAGTTTATTAAATTTACACTTCCCTTGTTAGTTGTGTCCTAACTGGTAGAGGAGGTTATTCTGAAAAAAGGTTCCCGCTAGTTTACTTATAAATGTTTACATGTCCCCATCTAGTCTAAAATTTATACTGAACTAAAGTTCAAATCCCTGGCTTCGCCAACAGTTCCAACCAACGCGACCGACGCTTCGAAGTTAACAGGACAGAATAACAGGTGTTCAGAAGGGTCAGAAGAGACAAGTGGCAGTAGGCTTGTCCTTGCATGCATCAGTTGGCGGGTGAAACTTTTACAGAGTCCAGTTTAATTCTAGGTGAGCCCTGACAAGCGCTCTCTGGGCAGCAGAGCCAATTTAGTTCACCGCACCGCAAGTAGCCCGGACTCACTTCCGGTCCGGCAAATCACAGGTAGCGCCACTTCAGACACAATCACGTCCGAGTTAATACCCGTCATTAAATTCAGCTCAGATTTCCGAAGTGATAGGAGTACGTGCGAGTATGAATGTGGAGGTGTACCGTTAACCCATCACTTTACCTTAAAATGCTGTAATACTTATTTACAATACAAGGAATGAAAGTGAGGTTTTACTGATAAGCTTAGGCGTTTAATGCCGAAGAGTAGCTGAGGCTGGAATTTCAAAACGAATTCGTAAAATACTTTCAGTTCTCGTAACGTATATTTTATTTCATATTATGTCAATTTCGTTATTTTTTGTAGGTCTAAATGAATATTAACATGTACGCATTGAGCAACCGGTAGAAAAGTACACCACTAAAATATGCCCAGAAGTAACTGGCTCGTATGTATTGTTTAAGTTGTCGAACGAATTGACCTCATTACGGTGCTATCGATGCAGGAACAATTGATAGACGGAAAATCATGGAGGGAGAGTTGGATGGATATTTTGAAGTTGGAAAAGAAGTACCGTAGAAGAGG
The DNA here is from genome assembly GCF_040183065.1 of Periplaneta americana. NCBI lineage: Eukaryota > Metazoa > Arthropoda > Insecta > Blattodea > Blattidae > Periplaneta > Periplaneta americana. The sequence continues at coordinate 49,193,083 of NC_091117.1, forward strand.
GTAAATTCGATCAAAATTTTGAAATTTTTTTATGATACTGAGGTTATGCAATGGAGCGAAGTTCCTCAGAAAATAGCTTTTGATCGTCATATCCTTCACTTATAAAGGCACATTACAAGAATTGAATTACAATCTAAAAAAAACTGATTTTTTTTTATTTGACTTGTGATCGAAGTTACCTTCTTAAATAGGGTAAAGTCGATCACCATTGAATTTTTAGTTTAAGATCGATTTTAAAATATTGCGGAGTATAGTCGATCACTGTTTATGTTTTTAAAAAAACAAATTAAGTGTATTACATATATTTTATTTCTGTTATAAGGGGTTTAAAAAACAATAATAATCTACAATATATGCTTATAGCATTATATAGTGTATCTTTTGTTACTGTGATCATACTATTCGATACAACTAGGCCTATAGATCTCCACTGTACAAACGTGATTTTGACTGCCAACTTATAAAACATAAAAACACATTTTAATACTTCACATACCAACAAACAAAGATTTAAGAATTCAAAATTTACATTGAAATACCACCCTTCAATTATAATCTAAAATACAATTTAACATTGCTTACGTTTGTATCAGATGATATTTCAAATCTTCCCCTCCTCATGTCACTTTAGAAACTACGTTGTTCCCATAGTGAGGTACAGAGGGGAGTACAAAATATGTTCCTTTGGCAGTGCTTCTCTTACGCAAGAAATTCACCGTAATTTCGTCTTCCTCTTTCCCCACTATCCCATCAATATAGCTATATTATGACACTTTTGTGTTTATAAGTGTTAGTTGGAGTTATTTCGGTGAACAATTTATTCTTCCTGCTGGTCCTATCTGCTTCGAGTAGGTCGATGGCATGACTGACTTAACCCTACAAAGGTACAAGTTTTCTTAAAATAATAAGTTTCAATACTAACATTTACGAACTGCAAAACTATTATTTCAGGATCCAATCTCAACGAAAAGTACTTACGTACACTTCCTGTCTCCTTTCACTGCTGACGATAATTTAGAATTTGTAAGACTTTATTTTCATTTAAGAGAAAAAGTTGAAAATAACAATTTTCACTTCAACGATAATTACACTGTGTTCCCATTGTTGGCATTCGCAGGCTTTTTGTTATCCCTCTCGCTTACATTTGCAATGTCAGGCAATGAGGTCAGCATAACAAAATTTTAACAAGTAACTGAGAAAATATATCATTTTCAATAAAATTCGCAAATGATCGATTATACACCCACTGATTGACTTTACCCACTTCTACGATATAACATAAATGTTAACAAAGCGGTGGAAGAATTATCGAAGAAAGTAGAAATTTTGTAGAAGTTTTACAAGCAGAACAATCGCAGATATGTAGGACTTCCACATTCGATAGAAGTAATATTTCATCGATGTGTGTAATGGATAACGTGAACTGCACAATAAATATAAACATGGTGTAGATGTAGGCTTAAATATTTCACATCTGATGGCCTAAAGCATAGCTTTAATTCTGGCCCTCGGTTGTATATTTCTGTCATCCAATATGTTACACATAAAAATATAATCAGAAAATTAAAAACGTGTTAACGTCTTCGATTTGATTTCATTAATTTATATCTGAATAAATCAATCAGCCTATATTATATTCTCTATAGATGTATCTTACTTATTTCGTTGGCATTATCAGCTTCATGTATGTCACTTAGATGCTAGACAACCATATCAGTCAATAAAGCGTCGTAGGATAAACCAGTGCAAAATCACGATATTAGCCAAGTATTTACGTCTAAAGAAGTCTAAAACCTGATGGTGAAAAAGTTATTACAGTAGGCCTAAAGGCAGGGATGGTGCTCTATTTTCAGTGTAGGATAAGCGAAACTCTTATTTGAAATAGTTTTGAAATATAGAAATAATTCACTTTCAGATCCAATAAATATTACACAAGTTACCGAACTGAAGTTTTGTTGAGTCAATGTATATTGGTGTAAGAAGAGACAGCTGTCTTATACGCTACAGAAGAAAATGAAAATCCATCAGAATCTCGAAGTCATGTTTTCCTGAGACACATAAGGCGACGAATAACAGCAAGCGGCTCGTCTCCCGGCGACGATTTATCTTTCAATTTCATCATTCATGTACGAGTCGGGGTACTTCATCACTACAGCAACTTGCAAGATCCAATCTAACGGAATATCCACCTTTATCCAACGCGACGGTCTGCAAGTAATCACAATTTCGATGCATATGCAAATCTTTTTCCATCATATAGAAAGAGCTGATCAGTAGAAGCTAAAAAAAAAATTCAATCTAGTTGGTATAAATTACAACACCAGTGTACATACGCAGAGCTTCATTCTGGTGATATGAAGAGTATCGCGTTGGAAAAGTAAAGAAATTGTGACCCTCCCCAGATTCCACAAATACCTCAAAGTTCCTCCTCTAAATTACAGAGGCATGGCCATCAACGAAGGACATTAACATTTTAATCATTTATAAAGTCCAGTGTGTAGAAAAATTCGACCCACGAATGTCCTCAGATCAAGCTAAGTACGATATTTTAACAAAATATCCACAGGGTGTAATTGATATTTATTATACATCTTGATTACACAACTTTTAACACTGTGTCACTTCGGAATATGTATGATAAGAACTTTCTTGTGTTAAATTTTAACGTATCTTTTTTAACATGTTTCGACCTATTTTGGGTCATCTTCAGAACTGGTTGTTGTTGGTCTTGGCGCCTCTTGTTTCCTGTGAGAGTGCGTTCGTAGTGTAGAGTCAAAGAGTGTATGAGTTTCGAAATTGAGGTGAGTGTTGAGAATATCGTTGGGGTGTGTTTTCGTGTGTCTGTATATTTCATATTGTTCTAGTGTGTTGAGTTTCTGGCTTTTTGGTTGGATGTGCAGTATTTCCATATCTGTGTTGATGTCTCTGTAGGTGTGGTTGGCATTTGTGATGTGTTCTGCATATGTGGAGGTGTTTTGTAACTTTGTTATGGCTGTGATATGTTCTTTGTAACGTGTTTGAAATGATCTGCCTGTCTGTCGTATGTAGAAGTTGTTGCAGGTATTACATTTGAGTTTGCACAGGCCTGTGTGGTTGTATTTGTTTGTTTGTGTGTTGAGATGTTTTTGTAGAGTGTTATTTGTTCTGTATGCGATGTTGTAATTTAATTTCTTGAATGAAGTTGCAATTTTATGTGTGTTTTTGTTTTCGTATGTCAGTGTGATGTATTTTTTGTGTACGTAAGACAAAACAAAACCACAAAAAAACAGAAGAATATAACACAAACACAAGAACACAAAAATTACATCACACTAACATAGACCAACAACGACCAGTTCTGAATATGACCCAAAATAGGTCGAAACATGTCAACAAGATACGTTGAAATTTAATACAAGAAAGTTCTTATCATACATATTCCGAAGTGATGTTTATTATTGAAGTGTTGTATCAGTGAAGAAGTATGTTGTGTCAGTGAAGTGTGTTTCTGTCAGTGAAGCTTTACAGTTTATAGTGGCAGTGCAAAATATTGGAACAGCGAATTTTTTTTAAGTATTAGTGAAATCAGGATAGAATCAGTGAAATGTGTCGTGGTTCCAGTGCAGTGAGTGAGTTGTCAGCGAAATGAGTGTAGTGCTGAAAGGTACTTGTGCAGGTATGAACATATACATATATGTTCTTTTTCCAGAGGTCTGCAAAAAATGCTTCTTTCTCTATTAAAAGCTTTCTTGGCCATTGCTATCCACCTTTTGACTTCCTGGCAGCAGCTCATGTTACTGCTTATAGTACATCCCAAGTATTTGAAGCTGTCCACTTGCTCTACTGTCTCATTTAAAATTCGCAAGTTTACCTTGTTTACTTTTCTTCCTATGACCATGGTCTTCGTCTTATTTGCATTTATCTTCATCCCATACTGCTCACAGCTGTCAGTTAGCTCCAGTAGCATATCCTTTAGTATCGTTTCTTTTTCTGCTAACAACGTCATATCATCAGCAAATCTTAAGCATTTTATCTTTATTCCTCCTACTATCATTCCTGCCATGTTCTGATATATATCTGAAGAGATATAAAATGAAATTAGTTTGAGTATTTCAAAAGAATCAGTATTATTTTTGTTCACATTTTACTGAGAAATATAATCGAGTATGTCGTTCTTGTGTCATTGAGCGTATGGAAACCAAAAATTCATCTCAATAACATAGTTGGGAATGGACAAGATATTTTGAATATCTTATAGTACAGGAACCTAAGGAATTTATTCTGTATCAACTCGATAGAATGAACGTTGTTTTTTCAACGAGGATTCAAAATAATTATAGTAGCATAATTATTCCACTTGCTTCTAACCAGATGTAGGCCTAGCCTAAAAACAGGCTGTTGCTTGAATAATTTAGAATTATAAATCCAAATGATTTGTGAGCAGAATTAGTAATTGTTAAAATATGGGGTGTGAAAGTTAAATTAACCTAAAGTTCGATACCTAAATTAATTAGCTATTAATTATTTAAACAAGGCATACACGCACACTAGCCAGAATATCTACAGGGTCATCATTTTATTTTTACTAACATTTCTAATATTAACCTGGCTATACATTGTTGAGAACCGAAAACACATTTGCTACGCCCTTCAATGACTGGAGTTCTATGATACTGGCGTTATATACAAAGAAATCACTTTACTAGGTATAGGAGGGAAGAAAAGCAGTTCATCCATTTACGTAAACTAGGAAATATCACGATTTTGAGTTTGATAATTTCATTAGGTTTTTGTTTAATCAAAATATCAAAATACGTACAGTACAGTGTTAAAAATAAGTGTTTTACTCACGAACTGAGCTGTCCATGTGGACGTATTCATTATGCAGTGTATATTACACAATCTACAGCACATTAGCTTACACTATAGAGAATGAAGTTAAATAATCATAATGTGGATATTTAAACACATTTTTTAAAATGGTGGCCGTTTATTTCGATACAGGCTTCAGTTCTGATATGCATATTATCGCACTATAGACTAATGTACCTAATTCCAATTACCAGTTTCGTCCTTCGTACCAGTAACTCATGTTGAAATAATTCTGTACCTACTCTATAAAACGGTACCTTAAGTACTGTAAATTTAATCTTCACTTCTGTCCGAACGAAAAGATAAAATTAATCAGACATACTATCTACTGTCCGTCCAAGTGGTTATGTCGCAGGGTCGTAGAAAGGGGGGGGGATCACGTGACAGTTAATTACTTAACTAGGACCTTTTATTTAAGTTATTTTAAGCAGTTGTATGGGTATAATATTACGTAGACATCCAATTTCTAACAGAAATTAATATTCTTAGAAAAGAGCTAAGACAGCCCATCCACTAGCCTTTACAGAGAGGCGAATAGAAGCAGGTGGGGGAAATCGGGATGCGACGTAGGCAAATGGACGATAGTACCTATGTGAAAATGATTCAATATTGAAAGCCCTTTCGTCACTGGAAAACGCGAATATATTTTTGGAACGTACTGTTTACTATGACCGTACGGCTACTATGACTGTATATGCGGTCTTGGATCTGTGTGGAGGACGGTTGAACTTCTTTAGTAGAAGGGGTGGGAGTGAAGTACATTCAAGAACTCAGGTACAATAAAAATTGAAGTAAAAATAAAATGATGTCCCTGTACATGCAAGTTGCTACAAGTTAGCATTCAGCTAGGAAAGTGCTGCAGTCAAGTTGATCACGTGGCAGGAAAGTGGACACAAAAGTTGACTGGTCGTGAACTCAAATTCTGCTTGACCGCCAAGTCACAACTTTACTGTCTCGTCCATATCACACGGGGAAAATCGAAGGAAAATAGAGTTACTTCAAGCACTTGACTCCTGTAAACTATTCCCGTGTGAACTGGCCTTAAGCTGAAAAAGTTTCGACCTGCAGGCACAATCTGTGGATATACGAACATATATACACAGTTTCGCGCCACTTTTATTCAACTGCAAGTCCAAACCTGTCGACCGCCTGCGTGTGTACGTCACAATCTTAACTGAAGGTCAGATCTGTCACAGTTCGGAACTGTAGGCCAGCCGTGGCGAAAATGTGATCGTACTCCGAGCCACTGTGTAACCTGCAACGTACATAGCACCTATGAAAGGAGGCGGACACCCGAAGGGAAAGTGAAGCAACTGTCTGACTTATTAACGGATTTTCATTTTCCTTACGTCAAGCACTTAAATATAATTTTATACAGTATAATGTTACAAACTAATGTTTGGTACGTGTAATGAAAGAAATGAACAAGAAAACATAGGACACATTATCACAACCTCTTAACTGTCTTCGAAATGTCTCTACGACAGAATTTAAAAATTAGGAATTATGTCACTTACTGACAATCGTAGTTGATCACGAAGGTATTTGTCTGTCAGTCGTGATCTAAATTTGGTTTTTACTATTTTAATTGTTGAAAATAATTTTTCACAAACGTAAGTTGTAGCGAACATGGCATCAACAGAGCAAGCGAAAGAACGAAGCTTCGGATATTTATTTTTCGGCAAAGATTTGAGAAGTTCAACATTTGTCAAGTCCTTACATCTAGATTTCATTTAACATCACATAGTAAATCTGTGAAGATCTAACCGCATTATTCGTACATTTGCTGAAAAAGGATCGATGTACAGAGATGACAATGATAATGATAATGATGATGATGATGATTATGATAATAATAATAATAATAATAATAATAACACTTAACCTTTTAATGTTTCATGAGTGACTTGTAATATAATGCCTTTTTATGTTACACAACCGTTTCCCTCGTAATACTTGTGAACAAATCATACATTTATTATTTTCATCATATTGGCAGCAAAAAAAAAAAAAAAAAAAAAAAAAAAAAAAAAAAAAAAAAAAAAGGTGTCCTCCCATCCTACATGAAACTTTCGTTTTTGTAGAGGTACATGGTTTCGAGAGAGACATTGTGATGATACGCCACTCGCAGATCAGAGACAAATACAAATGGAATGGAGTTTGACTCTAGTGAGTGAGAGGGTGGGGGTTGGGGAGGTATGAAGCAAGAGAAATACATAGATATCATTGCGAGCCACAATGTGCTCGTGAATCACATTTTCGCCACGGCTGCTGTAGGTGGACTGTGTGTATGGGGACCATAATAACTTATAATGAAACTGTTAAAACTGTTAAATGAAAACAATATACAAAATAGGTCAATATAAAAACATAAAATTTAAACAATGAATTTGGTGGATGGACAAATTGATTGATGGACAAGTCTTATAAGACAGAAATACAGACAGACAAAACAAATGTAATTGCCTCTCCACGGTGAAGCAGTCTGTACATGAAACGAAAATAACTTCCACAATGTATTCACCTTCAACAAGCATCATTTAAGGACGAGGCCGTATTTCATAGTCTTGACGTCGATATAAGAGAGGACTTTGTTAGTTACGAATGTCAGAGGAAAATTACAACCGCCTCAAGATCTTGCGAGAATAACAGAAAAAAGAGGTTCAGGAGTATGAGGGGGGGGTCGGTATTTGAACAAAATATCGTAATATTTGATGCGTAAAGAAGACGGGAGATTAAAATTTCTCAAAGACTAGAATAGAAGAAAGGATGTGCGAAAATGCTACGACGGAGAGGAAGAAATGTTCTATTTGAGCAATGTGTTGTAGTACTTCAGACATGCTATATACCTCTAGCTCACCCTCTCGCTCTTTCACTCTCCGTGTTTTTAATAAAGCACCACAACGAAAGAATAAAAAAATGTAGAAAAAGAAAATGGGAATAGAAGAAAGAGATACAAAATGCATGTTACAAGTTGTTCACGAAATTCTTCACTGTTGGATTTCTCCAGCTCTCATAATACACGAATTTTCCATCTCGTGCGCAAGACATGACAGGCCGTGAAACAATTAGGGCGACTTCCCCACACCCATCACGCGAGTTGGATTATAAATTATATTTCTCCTCCCCTATAAAGTGTCTACTAATATGCCACTACCATCATCTTCCCTTCCGCTATGATTGAGGTCCTTAAAACCAGCGGACTTGGTTCGATTCCTGATAACGAAATGCAGACACCTGCTTCCCTTAGGAACTGTATGTCTATCCTTTTCTCTGTAATGTAATAGGTAAGTGTTGTCACACTAACCATATCAGCAGGAAATCTAGCAGCTTGTCAATACAGCATGTTCACAATATCTGCGTTCGTTTCGTTTGTAAAATTAGAAAATTCGATTATGTAACACCGTCACTAGAATTGTTGTCTTGGAGTCCACTTAAAGAAAGAAGATTCTTCAACTCTCTCTTATTACTGTTTAAAATCATCCACATCTCCACACCCTCTTACCAAGCATCTCGTTTTGTTTACCTTTCACTGCCTCGAAACCGGAACATGTACCTTCTCTCTATTCTTCTGCACAGAACACCCTTCTACACATCATCTTTCAGCATATCTATTCCACGCCTCTGGAATTCTCTCCCTGACCATGTTAGAGACTGTCAGACAATATCAAAATTCAAATTTAAATTAAAAAATCACATTCTAGTTCATGGAATTGCTTGTTGAACACCTGTCAGGTTGCGCAACTTCGCCTTAACCAAGACAATTAGTAAATATTGTAACTTGCTGTTGTAAAATTGACAATATGTAATGTAGTTGTTATTGTGATTGTCATTATTATTATTATTATTATTATTATTATTATTATTATTATCATCAGTTATCAGTTATCACTATCAGCATTGCTATCTCTTTCTTTTTTCTTGTATTAGCTCGATCAGAGCTCTACAGTGTTCTTTTGACTCTGTTGACCCTCTATAGGGCTTTAACTTAATTTGTATTATTTTCATCAGTGTTTGTATTTCTTTTTTGTATTTATATGTAGGATGGAAGAGAAGGCCTTATGGCCTTAATCCTGACAGATTAAATAAATAAATTATTAATTGTCAGATTTAATAAATTAATTATTAATACAAAATGTAAGTGCATGTGATTTTGATGATCGTGATAAAGATGGTGATATTAACGACAAGGTTAGTTAGACAGCGGAAAAAAGTCATCCGGATGTGAAGGTAACAACAACGCGAGTAGTTTGTATCGTCAGAGGGTTGTTGTTCACGTAAGCACAATATGCAGACTAGAGGCGCGTGCAGGTAAGAACTGTTTTCGAATCGATGATTCAGAAGGTGCCTGATACTTTGTGTATTTTTCTATAAACCCTTTAAAGTGAGGATTGTCCAACGTTTTGAATGGGATATTGCAACTTATCATCATTCGACACAAATCCTGGCAAAAGTCATATTTCATATTTGAGGCGGAATTTGAACTTGAACCCTTATTTTTTTCTAACATAGAGCGACATTTTTCACGTGTTTCTATGTATACACTGATTTTCTATGGATTGTTTTGTTATCTTTTTTTTTTTTTTATGCACACATACATAACCGACATTTAATTGTTTCACCAGTATCACTATTAAAAATGTCGACACCATATTCTTGTATTAAAGAATATACCCTATGTTTTTTAACATCTGTCTTCGGCATTACGATCACTGCATTGAACACGAATAATATTTTTCCGTATGTCAATGTTCTCTGTTCACGTACGGACGAGGACTGACTGAGAACTCAGAGTGGTAGTTGTTTTCGTTGTTCGCGCTGTGCTCTCTGCGGACGGTACCTTTTTGTAGCTACCAACTTGGGATGCGTGTACACCTCATGCCATAGTCTATGCGTACAGACCGATTATTTAGTCCTGACAGCTCAGCGACGCGAAAGAGGGGAAGTAATAGGAGGAGTGGGGAGAGTTCCGAAGTAGAGATAAGGGCGAGCGGTCGGTAAAGGCAAGCGAGTGAATAAACCAAACACCCCTTGGCATAACTAAATGGATTCGCCTGTCCCACGAGCATATCTCCGGCGACTGTCATGACTAAATAATCGTACTGTACAGTACTTGTAAACCGTAAACATGAGTTTCATTTGACTTTTTTCCGCTGTCTAGTGATAGTGATAGCAATGGCAATGATAGAAACTATAATGGTAATGATAAACTTGAAGATGATGATGCAAATGGTTGATGATAGACATTGTTATGATCGCGATTATGATCATGATGATGGAGGAGATCAGGGACGTACGCAAGTGGAGGTTACCCGGTTTGAACGCCCTTTGAAGTTAAAAAAATGACGTATCTCGATTTGAGTATTTTTTTAGCCATAATCGTTTTTCCTCCTATCCCTCCTTCAATCTAATCCCAGTGCTTGGCGCTGCGGCACTTCGAATTATAACAATGCTATCTTTATTATAGAAAGACCAACCGCCCAGTACGGACCTTGTAATAAAATGAAGCTGACACAATATTGAATATGATATTTAACTTGTTGTGAAACATATTGAAAAAGGTTGTTTTGCCAGTTTTGCAGTGCAGATGTTAAATATTGTATAATGTCGATTTTAAACTCATTTTAAGAGCGATATTCACCAGTTCGCTAGTTTGAGTCTGGCTATAGTGTGAAACGTTCATTTAATGTTTTGTGTATTTCACAGTTCATATGTTTAATATAAACTTCACACTATCATTCCAGATTCTTTCATATGTGTAAGCGACCGCAAAGACCAATTCTAAAATTTTTAAAGCAAAAAATCGCTTAGTGATTCTCGCGATGTCAGTGAAAATTTCACATTGGCAAATATTTCTTCGCAGCCGCAGCGTGACGATGTTGTCGCGAACGTTCTTCCAGGAACTAGTTTCACATCCCCTGTGAAAACTCTGTTAATAATAATAATAATAATAATAATAATAATGATAATAATAATAATAATAATAATAATAATAATAATAATAATAGGCCTAATATACACAAAATTTGAATTACAGTTAATATAAAGTATAAACAATTTTAATAATGACCCCCATTGACAAAATTTGCGTACGCCACTGATGGAGATGCTAATAACATAATGATAGTGATGATGTATTTGATAGTAATGACAGAAACGGTGATGATAGACAATGTGACGGTGGTGATAATATGGTGATGATAGACATTGTTGTAGTGATGATAGATTTTGTGACGAATACGATAATGACTGTGACTGACAGACGCTGTGATTATAAACATTGTGATGGTGGCGATATATTTTGTAACGATGACCATGATGACGATAAATATGGTGACATATATTGTGATAGTGATTGATTACAATACATTACGATGATGATGACAGATTTTATGATGGAGATGATAATAATTGTGACGATGATTACAGACTTTGTGATGGTGATAATAGTGTTATATTGATGATTGACATTTTGATGGTGTTGATAGATTTTGTGATGGTGGTGATAGATTTTTCGATGGTAATGACAGAGATGGTGGTCGTGATGATAGATATTGTGGTGGTGTTGACGATAATGATGGTGATAATGATGATAGAGCTGTGATGATGTTAAAGATGATTATGGTGATACTAAATATAATGAAGGCGATGACTGTGGTGATTGTGAAGCTGATGGCATGGTAGTTGTGTTTATAATCATAGTAGTGTTAATAAAATGGTTATATTAATTAAGATAACAGTGGTGAAAGGAGCGGTTGTGGTAGTGATGATGGCTGTGGTGATAATGGGGAAGTATTGATGGCAATAATCATTATAACAATGAATCTGACTGTTGCTATTGCGTTCATTAAATTAATTTTATGGACATTAAATTCAGGTCACTGTGTTATAGTCGCGACGCTGTTATTCCTGGCGTTACTCCTCCTCTTTGCTTACGTCTTAGGAAATGAAGGCTCTATAAAGTCTAGGTAGGTAGTATCGTTCGCCATTTTTGTTCTTTCGTTGCCGAGCTACCATACGAGGAATCTATTTGCCACACCGTTAAACATTATCATGTCGTAGCTCCTATGATAATAAATCAAACGCACTGTAATTCAGCAAATAATTTAGCGGCAAATAACGTCTTCGTGTACTTTCTGCGAACGCCAAAGAAAGAGCCAAAATGGCGAGCGATTATATTAAGTATTTATCGAGCCTTAAGAAATGAATATTGTCTTCATCAGCGAATCACAATACGCACACGTTTAAATGTAGCCGACCTGCAACGCGATTGGCTGCCGGAAATTAGAGCGACGGGACTATAGTTATTCTGACATCTACTTTAATATCATATTTCTTCACTAATATTGAACAAGGTAGTCCGTTTCGACGCACGTAAGTTTCTCCGTGAAATATTGCCTCAAATAATATACATCTTTTTACATCCATACTTATAGAATTATTGAAAACGTCTGCATTCATTGCCCATTTCTACTGTTACATGATCATATTCCACACGTCACACAGAGTTATATGACGTAGTTAAAGAGCTAAATAAAAACACTGCAAGTGGGAAAGTTTCGCATTATGTAACTGTTGCGCTGCAAACGGAGGTTGACAGCCTTATAAAAGAAGTGGAAGCAAGATATGACAATTGACGAAGCCTCTTACCATGGCAAGCTTCGGTCAGTTTGTCCGCTCTGATGTTGAGGAGACTTCGAGGAGGAAGGAGGGGGCAGAACATGACAGACAAGGTTGGTCATTAGTTTCTAGAACGTTTCTTTTTATTTTGACTGCTGGCCTCCCCAGACTCGGAGCGCAATAAAACCCCTTACAACTGTCCACCTAGCAACCAGTCGCAATATATCACTGTTCCCTCTGCGGCCGTCATCAGTGTCAATTAAATTATACGTCGAAACACGCCTTCTACTACCTGCTACGTCGGCGGCTAATTACAGCGCCCCCTTAGTTACTAATTTGTTTTCGTTATTTGCTATTAAAGGTTGCTGACAAAAAGAATAAACTTGCAACAGAATTTATATGGTATAATAAGGCAATAAATTAGCATGTGTAGTTTAACCTGTTCTCCTCTCTTACTCAAGACGTAACAATACTGTTCTAATGGAGACAAGACCCTTTTAAAAGGGTCTGTATATCTGTATGCGTCTCCCCTTTTTATCTTCTCATCAAGAAATAAATCGCTTTTAATGGAAGAGGATACTGAAATTTGACTTAAATTCCCATTTAAAAAAATTCGCTTAAATAATCTTTTGACTGTACCTATTTTTAAGAAGGGGGACAAGACTAACTGTAGTAACTTTCGAGGAATATCAATTTTGTTGACGTCGTACAAAATTTTGTCGAATATCCTTTTGAGAAGATTAACTCCATATGTAGATGAAATTATTGGGGATCATCAGTGTGGTTTTAGGCGTAATAGGTCGACTATTGATCAGATTTTTTGTATTCGACAGATATTGGAGACAAAATGGGAGTATAAGGGTACAGTACATCAGCTATTCATAGATTTCAAAAAGGCGTATGACTCGGTTAAGAGAGAAGTTTTATATAATATTCCTATTGAATTTGGTATTCCCAACAAACTAGTTCGATTAATTAAAATGTGTCTCAGTGAAACTTACAGCAGAGTCCGTATAGGAGTCATTCCACGTCAAATCGCACAAAATTATACAAATTTTGACCTTCATATTTCTGATTGCGTTTATTTTTTTTTACCAACTCTATGGGTCTCATAAACCAACAAGTGTATTTTTATTTCCTCCTAAGTCCACATGTTTTTAAAATATTACATGTTAAAATGTAAAAATATTACATTTAAAGCGTCATATTTCTGACGATATTGATGTTAATTTTTTTTTGAAAAATGCATTTAAAAGCTTAAAGTACTGTCTTTTATTAATATTTACTAACTAATATTAATATAATTATTTCAAATATTTTTTTTATAATTCAATTTTTTAAACATATACATCAATGTGAAATAGCCCTATTAAAAATCTAAAAAAAATGCCTACTAGATGCACTGAAGTATTCTTAATAATTCCAGAAAAAATCAGAATGGGATCTCCAATAGTTTAATGGAAATTTAATTACTTATGACAGAATGTGTAGCGGTCGGCGCAGCAGCAGTGGACGGGAAGCGTTAAAGCGCGCTAGGTTTATCGGCGCTGGATAATTGACTGAACGTTGCAACATTACTCCCAGTACGGATCAAGTTACTCGAGGAAACACTGCTAATTTACTTATTATGATATCTTCAAATAATTGTACATTATGCTTTTCAAATGTTTCTTTTCATTCACACTTTAAATTTTTAATCGCCTACCTTCTTTCTCGAAAAAAAAATTGTTTTACTAAATCTTCAGTTTTTGACAACGGAATGAAAGAATATAATTTTAATGTACCAGTTATTGGTTTTAGATTATGGTATCTGGCCTGCAAATCTTCAGTGTGGTTTTTGTGCTTATTGAATGGACAAAATATAAGTGACACGTTAGAAATGTTTTTTGTGACTAATCAAACAGTTTTTTTTTTTGGTGTTGTTATAGGATCTTGTATAGGCTTACTCTCGTGGCAAGTCTTTTAACAGTATCTCCAATGCCAACACATGGACCTTTACCATGCGACATTGCAAAGAAGTGCCATTCAGCACTAATTCCATAATCGTCTTTATGTAAGCAACTATTTTTATTATTATTTTTTTTTGGTGAACTTGATCCATTGGAAAAGTAGATGATTTTTTTCATATCGTTGAATTCTTGCTTTAGGAAATTGATTGCTTCCGATTGAAAAAAGTGAAAGGGATCGGTGTCATGTTTCATGGTTTCTGAGATGACATTACTTTTGTAACGAATTTCTATACCTCCTTTGAAATATACTACGAAAGGATTTATTTATTTAAATATACAGAATAAAGAATATAATTACAAACAAGAGAAATAGAAATAAAATAATACAATCAATATAAAAATGGAGATGCAGTAGTATTAACAAAATTTGAGACCGAATGAGCAGCGCTCGTGTTCGGTCACAGTTCAGATATAATATTAATAGGCCCATAAGAGAATATAAAATAAAATAAAGTAGGAAGTAAAATTAAAATTGTATTGTATTGTGGCTTGGCATATGTTCCAATGCACACCTTGTATTGAATCTTGTATTACAAATGAATAATTTTCAGAAAAGTCTGCAATAACTATGTAATTTTCAGGTTGTACCTTTCTTTGCATTCCGTCAAAAATAAAATATGGCTGACTTTTGAATGGATGATGATGCATCTTCTACATGAAAAACTTAACATGCTAGGGAGCCTTTTACTTTTGAAACTTTTCAAGGGGGTATCGTTTTGTTGTATCTTTCTTTTCTTGATAGGGGATTCTATTGACATCAAACTCTTGTTTAATTCCTCAATATTACTGATTTCTAGCACTGTATCCATAGAACTGCTAGAAGAAGTACTGGGATAATCACTTTCTCTGTCCGCACTTTCATTTGATTCATGTTTATTAATATCACAAGAACTACCGGCTTCACATATAATTTCACCTGACCTATGCGGAAATTGATTGATTTTTACGGAACAAATCACATATTTGCACACTCAAAGACTCCTTTAAATTGAGCTTTATCAATTAGTCGCGACTTACGCGTCTTAGTGTACTTTTCTTTTTAAAAGCGTGATTAGGAAGGTAAATGAATTTAAACACTTGTTATATATTACGCGATCTTTACCATCACTCAAGTTTTATAGAAGTCACGTCACTGCGCGAAATTCAAACCCAAACTGATTATTTTTCTCTCCTGCCATCTGTTTACTGCCATAAAGTTTACTGCCTTACCCAACCTTGCTATCATCAAACACTTGGCTATATTACAGTATAAACTGTGAAGGGCTCCCCTCTTAGCTAAGCTGACAATAATAAAATAATTTTAGATAAGATATTTACTGTTCCTTAAGGTATTAATCATTTGATGATTAGTATGGTGACATCAGATGCAACGGGGAATTTCCACGGGCAGCCTTCTAGCCTATGGCTGCAAGCAAGCTGGGCATCGCGAGCGCGTGCATACCTCCGGAAAATAAATTGTTACAAATGTATGGGTGCCGAACCCACATTTATAAATGCAGTAGTTTACAGATAATACATCAGCGAACAACTCTATATTTTTTCAGATTTTTAACTTGGCTATTTAATATAGTAATTTTGCTTTGAAAAAGAAATGATTAAAAAATAGGCCAAATTTTTAATTTATTTGTGATAGGCCTAAAGTAACAAAAGTGTTGCATTTCGTCTTTCAAATGCGCCAAACCGCAAATCTCAATTATATGTAGACACAGAGTTCTATGCGAGTTTATGTAACAGTGCGCGCATAATTTGCGTAACTTCAAATATTCATAACTACACAAATAATTAATAATTGTGAAAATAAAAAAATACGGGTCTCCTTATTTGATGTCTGGAATTCATGAAAAAAAAATTCGACCATTTCCGAGAAGGTCGTGTTTTATTGCTGTGCGATTTGACGTGGAATGACTCATAGGCCAGTTTCTATCTGATGCTTTTCCAATTCACTGCGGGCTCAAGCAGGGAGATGCACTATCACCTTTACTTTTTAACTTCGCTCTAGGATATGTCATTAGGAAAGTTCAGGATAATAGAAAGGGTTTGGAGTTGAATGGGTTACATCAGCTTCTTGTGTATGCGGATGACGTGAATATGCTAGGAGAAAATCCACAAACGATTACGGAAAACACGGAAATTCTAATTGAAGCAAGTAAAGCGATAGGGTTGGAAGTAAATCCCGAAAAGACAAAGTATATGATTATGTCTCGTGACCAGAATATTGTACGAAATGGAAATATAAAAATTGGAGATTTATCTTACGAAGAGGTGGAAAAATTCAAATATCTTGGAGCAACAGTAATAAATATAAATAAGACTCGGGAGGAAATTAAACGCAAAATAAATATGGGAAATGCGTGTTATTATTCGGTTGAGAAGCTTTTGTCATCTAGTCTTCTATCAAAAAATCTGAAATTAGAATTTATAAAAAAGTTATATTACCGGTTGTTCTGTATGGTTGTGAAACTTGGACTCTCACTATGAGAGAGGAACAGAGAGTAAGGGTGTTTGAGAATAAGTTTCTTAGGAAAATATTTGGGGCTAAGAGGGATGAAGTTACAGGAGAATGAAGAAAGTTACACAACGCAGAGCTGCACGCATTGTATTCTTCACCTGACATAATTAAGAACATAAAATCCAGACGTTTGAGATGGGCAGGACATGTAGCACGTATGGGCGAATCCAAAATTTCCGGAGGGAAAAAGACCTTTGGGGAGGCCGAGACGTAGGTGGGAAGATAATATTAAAATGGATTTGAGGGAGGTGGGATATGATGGTAGAGACTGGATTAATCTTGCTCAGGATAGGGACCAATGGCGGGCTTATGTGAGGGTGGCAATGAACCTCCGGGTTACTTAAAAGCCAGTACGTTAGTAATTTTTGACTGTAGGGAATATATTACAAATAAAAATTTAAGCCTTAACTCAATTCTATGACATTTAATGACGCCATTTTTAAAACTCTGTTAGCCCACTTCGATTTCCAATTTCAATTGTTTTCAATTTACCGCATTCTCAATCTGATTTCGGTTATTTATTTTATACAAGGTGTTTCAAAAATACGGGGCAGAATTTCAGGTATGTATTTCCCACATGTAGACAATCAAAATAGTTCATAACAACATGTGTCCGGAAATGCTTCATTTCCGATCTATGGCCTTCACAACATTGAAATTCACCGGAACGTTTTTCTTTCCGCAGGTCGTTGTCATTACAGAAGATGTTCAAAATGTCCACCTCCTGCTTGAATACAGACTTCACATCGATGTCTCATTGACCTGCGAACACGATCCCAAACTCCAGGAGTGTTACGTATTTCCTCAGAACATGCAACAATTCGATTCCGAAGGGATTCCAAATCAGGCACCGGAGACGAATAAACCAATGATTTTAAATGGCCCCACAACTAGAAATCGAGAGGGTTCAGTTCAGGTGAGCGTGGAGGCCAAGCAATTGGGCCACCTCTACCTATCCATCGATCAGGAAACCTTCGATCCAAGTACCGGCGAGCAGTACGATTGAAGTGTGCAGGAGCGCCATCTTGCAAGAAGTGAATGTGTTGACGATTGATCAGTGGAGTGTCTTCTAATACATGAGGTATGGTGTTTTCCAGGAAGTTTGTGTACGCCTGCCCCGTAAGTCTGTTTAGAAGTACATGGGGTCCAACTAATCGATCACCAATGATTTATACCGGCCCACATGTTGAGGGAGAACCGCACCTGGTGATGAGATGGAACAGTTAGTGTAACTCTGCCAGCTCTTGATTTGAATACATGTCGCACAGTCTAACGCCTACACAACACTGAATGTAACCTTCGGCTCGGAATGAACTGTCAGAGTGCCCTCTTAATGTCTCCTTTGACGGTAACGACCTGCGGAAAGAAAAACGTTCCGGTGAATTTCAATGTTGTGAAGGCCATAACTCGGAAATAAATCAGTTCCGGACACGTGTTGTAATGAACTAATTTGATTGTCTACATGTGGGAAATACATACCTGAAATTATGCCCCTATTTTTGAAACACCCTGTATAAAGCCATTCTTCAATAGTGTGACAGCTTAATCACCAAATAGTTTTTCTTTTATTTACTAGACAGATGGTATTATTCCTTCAGCTGTTTTTGCTTGAAAATTGTTTTGAGTTAAAGTATACAAATATGTTTGTTACTACTTGGCAAAAATAGCTATTATAGTGTCTGAAATACATAGCATATAAATATTGTGTATTATATAGGTTTCAGTTAGCGTAGTTTTGTGTTTTGTAGTGAACTGTATATTATATAGGCCTATTTATTACACATCATGGGCAGGATTAGCAAATACAAGGCTAGACTTGAAAATATTGTGAAAACTGTTAGGAACTGCATAAAAAATGGGACAGGAAATGTAAAAAAGGTGGTAAAAATAGTAATCCCAGAATAATCATTGCTTGACCCTTCAAGTGACTTCTGACGTCACACTGCTGCATCCGTGGCTTGTGTTGTGTAAGCTCTCAGCTTCTTGACGTTACAGTATGCATTTAAAGACGGTATTTTTTTTCGCGATTTTGACACGAATTAGTGAATGGAACGTGATTAGGCATAACTAAAGTAAGAATGCACTCGCTGGGGGTATGTCACACGCATCGCGAATGTCTACATTTAGGTTATGTTAACTGCAAACCATTAGTTGTAGAAAGGTCTAGTAAACGCCATTGTTTGTGTGCAGTTAAATGCAACTTGTTTATACTAGAGCCCGGATGTTAGGCGAATTGCCTTCTTTAAACTGAGTGTATGAAAAACCTATTAGAGATAAACACGTTTCCACACATTTGGGGACGATAGGCCCAATTTTCATTTTGCCTTTTTTTGCCTATTTTAGCTCCCGTTGCCTATTTTAAGGTTAAATGCCTTTTTTTAGCCTTTTTACGTCGTTATTGTACATATTATATATTTTTAATGCATTTAAAATAATCCGCACATAAATTATATCAAAAAACAAAAAGGAATGGTTGTACAAATTAAAAATATATATCCACCTCACACAAATATTTGCCGAGTATCTTATTCTCCAGCAATATATGTTTCCAAGAAGTCGTAAACTTTTCTCCCCTATCGATTCCATCTTTTATGTCACTTAACAAAGACGTTTGAACAGTATAACCCTCAGTGCTCAGGTCACTCACTTCGGGGTTTACCAGCGAAAGAAAAGGGATGAGAGAAGTATTAAAAGTAAGTCTCCAGGTCCCGTTACTGTTGTCGCTTCCACTCACAAGTCACGCGTACTTTCAAGTCTCTAATCCCCTCCTTTTGAGACAATACGCAACCGGTTTTTCCTGATCTCTGAAAGAAAGTAGAAACTGTCCTTCTGAAATAAGTTGTTTTAAGTTTGCTTCAATCACTTGAGTAGAGGCAGAAAGATCTTTTTCCATCATGAAAAACGTTCTCTCTGACAGGCAGCTCACTATGACAGTTGACACCTTAAAAAAGCATCTTGTTGTGACATGTAACAAAGGGAAGTGGGTACCGTATGGGATAGTTCATTAAGATTTGTCTATTTTTTCTCTGTTTCCATGAATAATAAATGCCTATTTCACTGCCTATTTTTACTATTTTTAGTGCCTATATGCCTGCTTATTTTAACCAAAATAAATGCCTAAACATCCGGGCTCTATTTATAACATATAATTCCTGAATGTGAGTATTTTGATTGCCATCGATTTCTACCCCAATTGGCAACAAATTTCTCCATGGACGTTCCATCATTTAATTCATTTTTGCGCTACGTCAGAAAAGAAATACATACGAACGACTTTTATCTTGCAGACAATTAATCTCTCTTTGGTCTAAATATCTTTGCTCATCATCTCACAAAACAACAATAACGTCCGTTCAACGATAGTCTTCATTGTCCTAATTTCGCGACCTTGTTTGATAATAAAGAAAGCAACAATGAAAACAAATCTATCTTTCATCTGAAACGTGATTCGTCATACTCTGTATCGGTGCGTCCATCGGTTGCATGTCCGCTACTAACGCAGCAATCAGCCTTGCAGCAAATAAGCTTCACTTAATGCGTTGCACTTGGAGTAATTTGTGGCTAAAGTTCCTTGTAAGCACAGACATTAATATATGCTATCTCCTACTTGCTCTACATGTTTGCACGAACTTTGTTTTTCTTTCGTTTGTCATTATCAGTGATCGCAAGTGCGTTCTGCAAGGAAGGGTAAATGTAGTCTATAACGTCTTGCATCAGGTAAAAGACAGAACAAATTTGTTAACTTACAATCATCATCAACAACAAAACCAGTAAATGTCAAGAACTGGAACATTTGCTAACGGAAATTATGCATTTCTCATTTCATTTATTGTATTCCACAGATCTTACACCTGAAAATATAAAAATTGGAAATTTATCCTTTGAAAAAAATAGTGGAAAAATTCAACAGTAACAAAAATAAACCACAATCGGGAGGAAATTGAACGCAGAATAAATATTTTTGTTTGAGAAGCTTTTGTCATCTAGTCTGCTTTCAAAAATACTGAAGATTGAAATTTATAAAACAGTTACATTATCGGTTGTTCTGTATGGTTGTAAAACTTGGACTCTCACTTTGAGAGAGAAACAGAGGTTATGTTCGAGAATAAGGTGCTTAGGAAAATATTTGGGGCTAAGAGAGATGAAGTTACAGGAGAATGGAGAAAGTTGCACAACGCATAACTGCACGCGTTGTATTCTTCACTTAGCATAATCAAGAACATTAAATCCAGACGTTTGAGATGGGCAGGGCATGTTGCACTTATGGGTGAATCCAGAAATTGATATAGTGTTAGTTGAAAGACCTAAGGGAAAAAGGCCTTTTAGGAAGCCGAGACGTGGATGGGAGGATAATATAAAATGGATTTCAGGAGATAAAA
The DNA here is from genome assembly GCF_040183065.1 of Periplaneta americana. Classification (NCBI taxonomy): domain Eukaryota; kingdom Metazoa; phylum Arthropoda; class Insecta; order Blattodea; family Blattidae; genus Periplaneta; species Periplaneta americana. The sequence goes on from NC_091117.1 coordinate 49,214,451, forward strand.
TATGTGAGGGCGGCAATGAACCTCCGGGTTCTTTGAAAACCGTTATGTAATTAAGTAAGAGATCTTACATCAGCGTTGTGTTTTTGAGATGTGTAACAAAAATATGTACAGGGACATCATTTTATTTTTACTTCAATTTTTATTGTACCTGAGTTTTTGAATGTACTTCACTCCCACCCCTTCTACTAAGGAAGTTCCAACTCCACACAGAATCAAGACCGCAGATAGTAAGCAGTACTGAGTTACTGAGTATAGTACGTTCCAGAAATATGTTCGCGTTTTCCAGTGACGAAAGAGCTTTCAATATTGAATCATATTTTCGCACAGGTACTGTCCGTTTGCCTACGTCGCATCCCGATTTCCCCCACCTGCTTCTGCTTGCCCCTCTGTAAAAGCTGGGCTGCCTTAGCTCTTTTCTGAAAACATTAATTTCTCTTAGGAATTGGACGTTTACGTAATATTATAAAGCTGTTTAATTTAACTTAAATAAAAGGGCCTCGTTAAGTAATTAACTGTCACGTGATTTCCTCCCTTTCTACAATCCTGCGGTATGACCACTTGGACGGACAGTAGATAGCATGTCTGAGTAATTTTATATTTTCGGGTCGGGCAGAAGTAAAGATTGAATTCACAGTACGTAGAGTAGGTACAGAATTATTTCAACATGAGTTACTAGTACGAAGGACGAAACTGGCAATTGGAATTAGATGCAATAGTCTACAGTGCGATAATATGCACAAAAGAACTGAAGCCTGTATCGAAATGAACGGCCACCATTTTCAAAATTGTGTTTAAATATTCATATTATGATTATTTTTCAATTTAACTTCTTTCTGTATATTGTACGCTAATGTTCTGTAGACAGTATACACTGCATAATGAATACGTTTGCATGGATAACTCACTTCGTGAGTAAAAACACTTATTCTTAATACAGTACTGTACTTTGATTAAAGAAAAACCTAATGAAAATTATCGAACTCAAAATCGCGATATTTCCTAGTTAACGTAAATGGATGAACTACTTTTCTTCCATCCTATACCTAGTAGAGTGATGTGTGTTTTACGCCAGTATCATCGAACTCCAGTCTTGGAGGGGGGAGCAAACGGTGTTTCCGGTTCTCTAAAGGTATAGACAGGTTAATATTAAAAATGTTAGTAAAAATAAAATGATGTCTCTGTATTATAGTACACAGTAAGTAAATTAATTGGATTTATAATCATAAAGGTTTTATCAGTTCAATAGAAAGCATGAATTTGGAGAAATTTCGTTAATTCTATTATAAACCTTTTCTCTTGGACCTTCAAGGCTTTAAAATATTTAGAATGTGCATTGAAGACTGCAATAAATGAACAGTGAACGCCTTTTTTACAGCAGCAGACACTAAGAGACAGCAGATGGAGATCTGGTTTGCATCTTGTTTCACAATTAGAAATATTGTGATTAATATTGAATGAAGCGGTGAGATGAATAACCATTCAAGTCCATTTACACAAGTTTGGAGAAAAATGCAAAAAACCGTTTTTTTATTCCTTACCTATTATTATTTTTTTCACGTAATATTTCTGGTTGTTTTAGACATCAAGACAAAGTAGTATACCAACTTTTAAAGTCGTAACACTTGTAGAAATATCCAAAATTTAATTTCAAATATGCAAAAAATGAATGACCAAAAGTGGACTTGAATGGTAATTGATCTCACTGCTTCAAATGTAGCTTGAATTTTAATATGAAACATTAACAGGGAAAGAATATAGGCTACTCGCAAAGTAAGACTGTGAAATTCGATAAACCATTTCACAGGGTATCCTTTTATGTACACCTGTTAGTATTATTATGCGTTTCTTTTGCAAACAATAGTACATCATGCAACGAGCCTATAATGATAGTAATTAAGACGCGAGTATGTTTGTTTATGAAACGAGCGCAAGCGAGTTTCATGATTTTCATACGAGCATCTTAATTACCATTATAGGCAAGTATCATAAGACTTTTTATGCTCGACCATATTTCTAACTTGAAATTATTCAGAAGTATTCATTTTATTCGTATCTGACTGAAGATTGGAAGTGACCTTGTGCATAGCTCGTAAATTGTGAGATGTGCGCAGGCCCGATAGTATTGATTTTTTCCGAGGAACAATACTGTCTTTGACCTTGATGTAATCTAGAGAATAACATGAACTAATTTTGATATAACCTGGAAATTGATTTAGAATTCAAAAACGAGATGACAAATTGAATTTATTTGAATATTATTTTCAATTAACGCTAATTATTATAGTAACAGAACATAACCTTCCGCGACAGTATTGGATTTCCAGCCTCCGTGACGTTTCCCTCGTTGTCTTTCGATTGCATATCCGAGAATAATCGAAAACATGAACTTTAATGAATAGGTGTACTTTAATGACATGCATTAAAGGACTGTTACCAGGTGTACAATTACTACTTTTCGGCATGGTCGAGCATAAAAAATATTTTCGTTTCAGATGAGTTGCCGCAGAAGGATGATGATGATGATAATAATAATAATAATAATAATAATAATAATAATAATAATAATAATAATAATAATAATAACAATAATAATAATAATAATAATAATTTATTTTAGCTGGCAGAGTTAAGACCGTAAGGCCTTCTCTTCCACTCAACCAGTAAAAAGTGTATAATACATATGCATGAACTTACAAAAAATTCAACAATTTGATTAAGTGAGAGTTACATGTATACAAGAGTTCTATACGAATTAAACAACAAAATACTATGAACTATTAATTAGACACTAAAATAAACTGTGTAGCAGAATTAAGCTAAAATACATAGAATGTTAATATATTTCAAATAATATTAGATAATAGAAAGAGATTATGAGACAATTTTGAAAATACAGCACTATCAGGATGATGTTTAAAGAATGAAGTAACATTGTAGTCAGTGATAGTTTAAATCAGTAAGATTAGAGTGAAATGCTAATAAGGTTATCTTTTAAGCTGTTTTTAAAGGTGTTTATTGTCTTGCAGCCCCTAATACTTTGTGACAAGGAATTCCATTGACGCGAGGTGGATACTGTAAAAGATGATGAATAACAAGATGTTCTATGAAGAGGTATACTTAGCGTGCCACAGATAAGTGATCTGGTATTTAAGTTGTGGTTAGAGTATAGATAGTAGAAACAAGACGAAAAGTAATTTAGTGTTGAGGTGTGCAGAATTCGATAGAGTAAAGATAAAGAGTGTAAAATTCTGCGTTCTTTAAGTCGGAGCCACGAAAGACTTCACAGTTTATATTATAGGTTGAAAATATAAACATCTTAATACATAACAGGCAGAACTTTTAACAGCAAATCTTCACCTAGCGTGAAATTATTACTTTTGTCTCTTGCTCTATAGCGGAGAGTTGGGTAATATCGGACAGTGCGTTTCTTTCATCTACCACCAGATGATAGTACCTGAATGACATAGTTACGTTTCTGTGATGTCACATACAGAAACGTAACCATGTTATTCAGGTACTACTATCTGGTGGTAGATGAAAGAAACGCACTGTCCGATATTACCCGATGTCCGAAACCAACCTACTCTCCCCTAAAGACCTGGTCTTGCATCTTTTGATACAATTTATGTAAAATTTGGTTCCCCACACCGTGTATAAAAGTTTCCCACGTTATTAAGGGCGGAGCAATGCCTTGATTTATTAACATTTCTACTGGCTTTCAAAATCGCAGCTAGATGCTCCTGCCATTCAAGAGACATGTTAATTCCTCAGTCGCGTAGAAACTTGTTGATGCGCAGTATTTCATACACAGCGAAATTCTCAGAAACGAATTTATCGTTTAAGTTGGTACGAAACTAGAATGTAAACGTAATTGAATTACAACTTTAATAAATGCGAATTCTGTGGAAGAACCGAAAACACTTGGCTTGTTGCCATGGTATTACATGTCGAGAGCTACCGTGTTACCTGCAAATTCTGTGGAACGTCAGAACCAAAACCGAGAGAAGAGAAAAAAAATATACATTCTGCTATTAAGTCCTAGCCAACATTCGCCGTGCAGTTTACCGACTGTTGAAGAGGGAGCCAGTCCGTTCGTTGTAATGAGCATTTGCCTTCTCACTCTGCGGGGCTTCGATCCGTAGTTATGCTGCAGACCGAAAGTTTTCAAGCCTTCCCGCCACTAATGGTCTTTGGAGACTTGTTTAACTAACCTGTGAGTTGCAGAGAGAGAATAGTAGAAGCAGCAATAATAATACCAACCAGGGCTCTCCGTTTGGACGCAGGGTGTTTCAAATTTATCTGCAATTTCAAAGAACTAGGCCTTTTCATTGATTTGAGTAACAGTAAGTCATAGACCCTAATTTGCTGTTTTCTTGGCTTTGGTTGCTCAGTGAAGGGGTTGCCTCCTTGAAGCTCCTCCAATAACTGGTACAGTGAAACTTCCCAATAGCGGACATTTTAAAATTCCCCTGCAAAATAACATTGGCCCTTATGATAAAATTCTTCCAAATAGCAGACATTCTCAATAACGGACGCGGACACTGAAATGTATCTCCAACAACAATTAAAACTTCCAAATAACGGACAGTGTGAAAGAAAAAAAAAAAAAAAGAAAAATAAGGTTGTAAATTAAACGGAATTCTAACAGAATTCTTTGCAACAATCATTATCGTGTTTTTGAAGGTTGTTGTACTTTATTGAAGGTAAGCAGAACAGTTGTTAGTTGTGATAATGTAATTGAGCAGTCCGTACTTTCTTAGTTTGTCAAGTTGAGTGTTCGGAGTACAGTCACATTAAAAATGTCACAAAAACGTAAACTTTTGTCACTAAAAGAGAAAGTGGATATTGTAAAGCAGAAGGAGAAAATAAGAACAAAACTAAACACTCAGGAAAAACACGAGCAATAATAAAAGCAACAGAATAAGAAGAATAAAGAAAGGAAAAATAATAAAAATAAATAGCAAGAAGAAAATTGAAATAAAAACAAGAAGAATATTAACAAGATAAAAACAAAAACCGGAATAAAAATGGACCAGAAGTCCGGTAAGAGGAAGACGCATAAAAACAAGACAAGAACAGAAGGTAAAGAATATTATGAAGAAGAATAAAAACTAAATAGAACGAAGAAAAGAATGAAAATGAGCACAAAAGTGAAAAGAAGAGCAGACATAATAAAATCACAGTCTAATATATACAGTCACGAAGCTCAATACGTAGTAAATGTGCATCCATAGATAGTTGCTAACCACTAGAATCCCTAAAATCGCCTCATTACAGACAATGCGAAATAGTACCGGCACAGTCTATTGTTCCTAGCACCCTCACAACTCAAGCTTCGTGACTGTATATACTAGACTGTGATAAAATCACAAGAGCAGACAAGACTAAGATAATATAATAAAAACCAATAAGGTAGTGAACGAAAATAACGAAAAGAAAATAAATAATGGATTAAAATAAGAACATTAACTAAAGAAAACAATAATAATGAAAGAAAATGTTAACAAGAGAAACATGAGGAACAAGAAATGGTAAATAAAATCAAATTGGAATAAGAATAAGAGGAAAAAGATGACGGTCGTAGTATTAGTAGTAGTAGTAATAAAAAAGGTAAAGGTATCCCCGTAGCATGCTATGAAGGCACATGGGGGGCATGGAGGTAGAGCCCCATGCTTTCCATGACCTCGGCACTAGAATGAGGTGGTGTGGTCGGCACCACGCTCTGATCGCCTTTTACCCCAGGGAAAGACCCGGTACTCAATTTTATAGGAGGCTGCGTGAACCTCGGGGCCATTCTGCAAGTTTGGCAACAAGAAAAATCCCGTCACCACTCGGAATCGAACCCAGATTATTATTATTATTATTATTATTATTATTATTATTATTATTATTATTATTATTAGGAGAATAACAAGAACAAAACAGAGTTACAAGAACTATCAACACAGAAACAAGAGCAACGAGTCTCAGACAACATCAACCACGAGAACAATGTTGAGCAGAAGAAGCAGAAAACCGTTACTAGAACGCACTTGAATTGTACGTGGCGCGAATGGAACAGTCAATTCTCACAGTAAGCACTGTACGTGGTGCCTGGTTAGCAGCCACCTCGATCTTCCGGCCCGCCAGTTCCTCACGCACGTCCGGCTGAACTGACGTGACGTAATGACCCCAGCACGCAGCCCTCCTAAATATCGCACCTCAGCTGAACCGTCTCACGCACGTCCCCACAAGAGCTTCAGATTCCGCTCCGGATGAAGGTAATAATGTCCAGGAATGTTAATGGCTCTACTTCGTTTCTGGCTACATTACTACTTTCATACTCACTTCAAAAATATATAGAAGTCAGTTAGATTAACACTATTTTTTAATGAACGTGATTTTTTTTTGTATTTACTGCTATTGTTGACACACCTTAAACATTGGGTATACAACACGCGGACTGGCTGCTATAGAAACTGATTATTGTTATAACTCATAATCAGAGACCGGAAGTTTAGGCATTATGAATAATTAAAATAGGCAGGCAAAAAGACATCTTAAATAGCTAAAATAGGCAGACAAAAAAGGCATCATAAATAGGTAAGATACACAATAAAAGGAAATTACAAAAACCTTGCGCTAGACCCACAACCTTGCACTTTCCACAAAGGGATTTCGGCAGCAAGAAAAGCTTTACGTAAGTCGAATACAAATTAAGATTTTCGACTCGATGTTGCAATTACTGTTGGAAGCAAATCTCCTTCCCAGTAGCCTTGGAAAGTGTATTTTTGTGTTTGGTTGTACTGCGATGTAAAATATTTAGCTAGCTACAACAACGTCGCAATGGAAACTGGAAGAAAAATAACGTTAGACCCGCACTCATTGTTGCCTTGTCAAATAAACACAAGCGATAATTAAAAAGCTTACTGTTATACTTTTTGCACGGCAGCACTCATTGTTGCAAAAAGAATATGAACTGGCTGAAAGACAATAATATACATTCGGTGAAGTCACTTCATTGTACGCGAAGCGAAGTATGGACGTGGAAGCACGTAACAGTCTACTGTCTTGAATCTGAAATATATAATATAAAAAAAAATCAGTTTGGTTTCCGCAATAATATTTCTACTGATGATGCTCTTATTGATGTTACTGGAAAAATTATCAATGAACTAGATATCGGAAACAAATGTTTGGGTATTTTCTTGGATCTACGGAAAGCTTTTGACACTATCAATCATAATTTACTTTTGGACAAACTACATACTATTAGAGTTAGAGGTATAGTTTTAAAATTATTCCAATCATATTTTAGTAACAGAAGGCAAATGACCAAAATTGAAGATCAATTTAGTGAATACAAATATATTGATATAGGTGTACCGCAAGGAACAATTTTGGGACCTATTTTATTTCTAATATATGTTAATGATCTGCTAAATATAAATTTAGAAAAAAATTAATGGATCTATATATTCATATGCGGATGATACAGTAGTTATTTTCAGTGGTTTTTCTTGGCAGGAAGCATATAAAAATGCTAATATAGGTGCTAACATTGTTAAAAAATGGCTTAATTCCAACTTCCTTTCTTTAAATATATCCAAATCAACTTTAGTTCCTTTTTCGTTAACAGCTGCCAGTGTTCAAAATTTAAAATTTAGCGATAAATATAGACTAATAATACACAGTGAAAATTGTTTAGATCCCAAAAGTTGTAAATGTCCACCTTTGAAAGAAGCCACGTATGTCAAATATCTGGGTATCATTATTGATCAGAATTTAAAATGGCCTCATCACATTACTTATCTTTGTAAGAGGCTTCGCAAAACAATTTATAAATTCGTTAATCTTCGATGCTACTTACCTATTAGAGTTCTACGAAATGTTTATTTGGCCATTATTCAGTCTATCATTCAATATGGTATAATTGTTTGGGGTGGAAGTGCAAAAATTAATCTTAGTCCGTTAAATTTACTACAAAAACGAATAATTAAAATTTCTTTGAAGAAACGTTTCGATTATCCAACTAAATTAATTTATTCTGAATTTAATGTATTTAATATTGAACAAATTCATAAGTATACGCTGTTAAAATTTTATCATACAAATCGTAATAAGTTTGTATTACAGACACACAATTATGACACAAGACGAAATATTAATTCAACATTAGTAGAACCTAAATGTCTCACATCTGCTGGTCTAAAGCATAGCATAAATTTTGGCCCTCGGTTGTACAATGCTTTAACTAAATTACACCCAGAACTTCTAACATGTAACCCACTAACATATAACAAGAAAATTAGAAACGTGTTAATATCTTCAATTTGATTAAATAAATTTATAGCCTATGTATATGAATTAATCAACCTATATTATATTTGTATTCTATAATTTTGAAATATATATTAGTCCTACTTTTCACGTGCGATATTATTCTTCTCTAGTGTTAATATTATATTATATAATTCCATTGCCGCTGTAATTATATTTTAGTTCCTATTTTATTTTACTTATTTAAATATTATTTCTGAACTGCGGCCGAGCACGAGCGCTGCTCATTCGGTCTCAAATTTTGTTAATACTACTGTATCTTCTTTTTATATTGCTTGTATTATTTTATTTGTATTTCTCTTTGTTTGTTTTGTAATTATATTTCTTTATTATGTATATTTGAATTTAAATAAATAAATAAATAAATAAATAAATAAATAAACTGGGTTAAACGAGGACTGAATTAGAAGTATAAAATGGTTTTCGAATACTACAATGAGCATCTAGAAAAGAGGATCCACTTATCATTATTTCAAACAAAATCACTTTCAGAAAAGCAGAAATAAAAAATAGAAAATTGGAAACAAAATGTCATAATATAAATAACAATATAAAAACTGTTATAAATAATACAAAAGAAAATAATTTAGGAGCAGACTAACTTTGAAATGAAGCAAATTAAGCTAAAAATTGAATTTTATATCCTGGAATTTTCATAACACAGACTATTAAAGGGAGGGGGTAACAAGATCACCCCACATTAATAATGTGAACTACAACTTAAAGTAGGCCTAGATTAATTATTTATGCTATTTTTAATTCAAATTGTTAGTAGACATATAACGAACAAATACATGGATTTTCAAAAAGAAATATGGAGAAAAATGAAAATAATAATGAAAAATCATCAGTGGGGTAATTCTATTCCCCCTCTTGGTAGCAGAAGGGATAATATAGAAAATATAATTTTAATATTATTATTATTAGTATTTAGTTTTTATTTATTTAACCAGGTAGAGATAAGGCCGTCAGGCCTTCTCTGCTCCTCTACCAGGAGATTCCAACTAGAACATGAAGAATAAAATTACAATTAGTATTAAATTTACAAATACAATTACAAAAAATTACATTACAATTAGTATTAAATTTACAATTACAATTACAATAAAAATCAAAGTACGAAAAGATTACCTGACTAATTAAAGCTAGATAATTTATCATAGAAAAACAAAGTATATTTTATATTTACTGAATTACAAATTAAACGTAGAATAACAAAATTGTATAATGATGAAATTACTGGATATTGAAATATTTTGTGATAGATTAAGGAAATTATTTACAAGAAATCAATTACTGACCAAGTGCCTGGTAAGTTTACGTTTGAATTCAAGTTTATTTCGACAGTCCCTGATGCTAGCAGGTAGCGAATTCCAGAGTCTTGGCAGGGCTATTGTGAAAGAGGATGAGTATGAGGAGGTGCGATGGGATGGTATTGTTAGTATTGTTTCATGACGAGAGCGTGTGTTCAGATTATGGTGGGAAGAAAGGTAAGTGAAGCGAGACGACAGGTACGAAGGAATAGAAGAGTTCAAGATTTCGAAGAGAAAGAGAAGTGAATGTAAATTTCTTTTCTTATCTAGTTTAAGCCAACCTATTGTTTCCAGGGATGGGGTAATATGATCATATTTACGAACATTGCTTACAAAACGTACACACAAATTATGAGCACGTTGAAGTTTCGTTTTGTTGTCGCTGGAAAGGTCAGTCAGTAAAATGTCAGCATAGTCAAAATAGGGAAATACAAGTGTCTGCACAAGGGACTATTTATGCAAGAGGGGAGATGAACATTTATCCTTTTTAGCACATGGATAATAGAATATACTTTTCTGCAGGTTTCTGTGATTTGCAAGTCCCAGTTCAGATTATTATCCATGTGAATGCCAAGATTTTTTACTGAAGAACTGAAAGGGATACGTACTGTACTTCCTTTAACGGGGGAAATGTCAAGGTGTTTTACAGCGTCGGTTTGCTGTTTGTGTCTTAATATAATTGCTTGTGTCTTTCCAGGATTGATTTTAAGATATATAATCTCATGGAAATGGTCTATGGAAAACTGAGGTAAGTAACAATAAAAATAAAGTAGTGGCCTATATGAAGACAAAATTTCTTACACTTCATTGAAAATTGAAACAGCTCGTCTGCTTGTCCAGAAAACTTACGTGGCACTAAATTTAATAGCAATCGGTTGAAGCGTTCAACTGGTTCTTTCATGCGGATGGTCAGGAGAACTAACAAGGCTTTGCACATGGCTGGTAACACAACTAAAAACTATGAATATGCATGAAATCCAGTTCCCGGTACAACGTTGTTGTGTACAGCTTGCGAAATTTGCGACTAGATTCCATTTACCATGAGTACTAACTCATGAATGAGTGTTTTGTTATGTCCTAAATATGTAGCAGAGGACACTGGAGTATTTCACGGATCTGTAAATGCTTACAATCAATGCGTGGGATTATGAAACTGGCTCCAAGTGCCAAGCATAAATACAAATGAAAATTATTCTCGTATGGGTGGCGGCCATATTCAACGTTCCTTGAATCGCGCTGTGAATATGCTGATCCATCACTCTTCCCACAACAATGGGACCGCACTGGAAAGTGCACTGCAAACATGTCTCTGTACTACAAACCTCACTTCCTAACTCCCTCCGGTCGGTTTCGCCATCACTAACATCGGCCAATTAATTAATTACTTTACTCAAATCTGCGTAATCTAATCAAACTCATTTTGTACTCCAACACGCACGTTTGGTTTGATACGTCTGTAATGTGTACGTTATCCTCATTCTCCTCCCGTTCTCGATTTCCCAAAAATATTAAAAGTGATTCTTGTTTTGTAATGAATGTCCGAAACATGCCTCAATCGTAAACCTGTAAACGTAGCAATGCATCCAAACTGAAACATGTCTGTCAGTGGCGGTGCGTTCTATGCGTTCTATGGTTCAGAGAACCTCCAGGAAAAACAAGGAAAAACAATTTAATTGATTAAATACATCTATATATATATAATTTGAACTGGTAATGGAAATTACGGGAAAACGGGTGAACGGATTTTAATAAATTACCCCTCATTTTGAAGCTTGGAACCCAAAGTTTTTCACAAAAATGGTAATTTTTAGTGAAATGTCAATTTCCTACATCTTTTCCAAAATCCATCTGTCGTCAGTTTTGAGAAATAGGTAATGGCCCTTTCAAAATAAAACAAAACACAAACACACTACAATAAACAATATCGCACGAAGGCTATGACCTGCAGCTAACATATTTAGAGTTCAGATGGCTGACATAATGCCAATATGTCTAGCTTCATTTGTGTAACTTTTCTTAACGTTTCTGTAATACTGGTTATTAAAAACTTCAAGACTTACTAAAAAGAAGGTTCTCTGATGTGTAATTTTCTGAGTATAGCTGTCTGTGTATTGGATATTAAAAACTACAAAACTTAAGAATGTTTGATGACATTATTACCATTAAAAATGAAATATTATTTAGTGAATGCCATGATGTATTTTTCACCAATTATACAGTTTAATGCTTTATTGATGATATGAAAGTGAAACCTTTTGGGGTTATATAAGTAGGCATAGAGAATATCTGAAGTTAGATCTTCATTTCTATAATATTTACTGAGTGACGGCTATATAGTAGTCTACACAAAACTTACATAAGATAACAATATTGTTATTAAAGTGAAATATTTTTATAGTTATTAGTCAAGTGGTATGGGTCTTTTCCATATATTTAATGGCGGTATGGTACAGATATTTAAAGTTGAAAGTTAGAATTTATAAAACAGTTATGCTACCGGTTGTTCTTTATGGTTGTGAAACTTGGATTTTCACTTTGAGAGAGGAACAGAGATTAAGGGTGTTCGAAAATAAGATGCTTAGGAAAATATTTGGGGCTAAGAGGGATGAAGTCATAGGAGAATGGATAAAGTTACACAAAGCAGAACTACACACATTGCATTCTTCACCTGACATAATTAGGAACATTAAATCCAGACATTTGAGATGGCAGCGCATGTAGCACGTATGGGTTAATCTAGAAATGGTATAGAGTGTTAATTGGAAGACCTGAAGGGAAAAGACCTTGAGAAAGGCAGACGTAGATGGGAGGATAATATTAAAATCGATTTGAGAAAGGTGGAATATGATGGTAGAGACTGACTTAATCTTGCTTAGGATAGGGACTTCCAAAATGTCTGGTATTCTTCATTGGAAATATATTTTAAAAATTTTAATTTGAATTGTAATGAACTTAGTTTGTAGCATTTGCTGCACAAGCCACTAGTTTATATGTATAATTCACACTATCATTCTTTGTTTCTTGCTCATCTTTAATAAGTTTACCTACGGCTCTGACGTATTTTGTCGTATGAAAACCTATGAACCGCAGAGATCGAATACCTACATCATTCATGTCAACTGATTCCCATAGGCGCAAGCGCAGGCTTTAGAGCTCAGGAGGGCCTGAGCGCTTTACAGCGGAAAGGAAAGAGACAGACGAAAGAGGTAGTATATGCCGCTTAGTCGAGCTATATACAGGGATGGCCAGCACTGATTCAGTGGATAAATATGAAGAGAACTTATTAAAACTGTATCCAAGTTAATTTTTAGATTTGTCTGAGAAGTGTAAGTGTATTATAGTTTACTTTATAAGAATGTAAGTTGTAATTTTAATTCTCAATTTTCACAAATAAATAAATACAGGACACTTTCGCTTTGAGCGGGGGAAAACTACACTTGCATTCCAATAGGACGGGCTCGAAGCAAAAATTTTATCTTAAACGTTTCTTGTTCAATGTCTGCTGCATTGTACGTACACTTCGTGTAACAAACGTATGAATAAAACTATGCCGTGGGCAAAGTTTGTGTCCTTTATTTTTGCATGCATTACCAGCATCAGACCTGTTCAAATTCCCTTTTTTTCCCCAAAAGAGAAAGCCATGCGAATATTTAACTTGAAATTTACTGAAGATACAGAGTGCGATATTGGAAATTATTGATTTATATGATTATTATTAATATGATCGGTACGCCTATCTTTTTATATTTTTATAGTTCTCATAAATAAGTTAATCTCTACAAGAGAACTGATCTGTATGCTATTTATAAGGAGAGAGGTCACCTTTTTTGGCTGTAAATGGTTCTCATTTGTGATAAAATTTGCTCAGTTGTAGTGTTTTATGGTTTACTGAGCACGATTTTCCATACTTATTTGTCTAAAGTTTTAAGTCCACGAAACAAGTTTAATAAAATTGTTAAAAGACATGAAACCGGTGAATGGCTGTAGTTTCTATGTATTCATACCTAAAATTTAATGAAGATTCAGAATATGTAAATTTTAATATAGAGTGTCATTTAAAAATATAAGTTTACTGTCACATCCTGTATATCTGAATAACTGTTTTCGAACACTGGAATAATATTGTATGGTTTATCTGCAACAGTTTTTGTATATAACTTTCCTTTGTAAAATTAAAATAGGCAGTATAGCAAGTGGACAGCTTCAAATACTTGGGGTGTACTGTAAGCAGTAACATGAACTGCTGCCAGAAAGTCAAAAGGAGGATAGCAATGTCAAAGGAAGCTTTTAATAGAAAAAGTAGCATCTTCTGCGGACCTCTAGATAAATAACTAAGGAAGAGAATAGTGAAGTACTTTGTGTGTAGAGTGTGGCATTATACGGGACAGAAACATGGACATTACGGCTAAGTGAAGAGAAGCGACAAGAAGCATTTGAAGTGTGGATATGGAGAAGAATGAAGCGTGTGAAATGGACAGACAGAATAAGAAACGAAGCAGAGTTGGAAAGAGTGAATGAAGAAAGAATGATGCTGAAACTGATCAGAAGCAGGAAAAGGAATTGGCTGGGTCATTGGTTGAGAAGAAATTGCCTACTGAAGGATATACGGGAAGGAGTGGTGAACGGGAGAAGAATTCGGGACAGAAGAAGATATCAGATGATAGACGACATTAAGATATATGGATCATATGAGGATACAAAGAGAAAGGCATAAATTGACAAAGACTGGAGAATGCTGGGTTTGCAGTGAAAGACCTGCCCTTGGACAGAACACTATGAATGAATGAGGTAATAGCCTATATTCCAACAAAATAATTGTCCCTCTAATTTTTTGGCGAGTGTATCAAAACGTATGACATCACACGATGATTCACCCAGACGGTGATACGCATGTTTACTGTGTCGGCAGTAGTTTTTATACATCTTGATTACTAGGGCTAGGATTTTGATGAAATTGCATCTTTTTTTTCTAGTAAGCCAGAAACATTGCTGCTTTTGATATTATATGTTATGTGATAAACTGAGTGTTTGGCCATAAATCCCTATTATTAATGTAAAACAATGTTTATTTCCTTTAATATTTTCTCTACATATTTTGTCCATTAATACCCATTATTTTGTATAATATTTTAATCGTTTTTCTACACAAATATTGTCATTTTAACGTAGTACACCCCATGTAATGGATCAGTCCAACCATCCCTTCAATATAGACTCCTCTATACCTGCTAATTCCGGTTAAGAGTGGCCTTGTGGTAGACTACATTAAAACTAAAAGTAAGGTAAATCCATGGCCCTACAGCCCATGAAGGGCCAAGACCGATCAGCTGACTGCTGACCTCACGTCCACATACCGACACAGAGGTGAACAATCATACATGAAAACTACATCAGATAAAATAATTAAAGTGTACTACTTACAAGGGCGAACCAACGGAAGAGCGGCAGTGAAGAAGACACCGACACGAATCAGACCATACAAGCCATGTTCAGTAACATCCTAGCCGAACTAAAAGACCTAAAGAAACAAAATACGGACTTTAAGGCGGAAACAAGGAAAGACATAGCAGACTTGAGAGAGGAAATAAAAGGTTTTGACAAGAGAATAGAAGAAAAGTGCAGCAACCTGGAAACCAGAGTACGCAACTTAGATAACACCATGGATGACAGAACCACACATATAGAGAAAAAATTAAGGGCACTAGAGGAAGCGGAAGAGAGGAGGCAGAGGAGAGAAAGAAGACAAAACATAATCATCAAAAACAAAGAGATGCAACCAGACAACCATGAAGAAATGACCAATAAAGTAAATGAAATACTGGCAAAAGTAGAATTCAACAAACCATAAAACAAAGTTATGTACATCTGCAAAGACTACTCCGACAGAGGACTAGCCAGGGTTGAACTCGCCAGCATGGAAGACAAAATGACTATAATGAAGAACAAACACAAATTAGCGGGGGAGGAATGCTTCATCGATGATGACATGACACTCCAGGAAAGGAGTATACAAACCCAACTACGTAATCTAGCTACCGAAGAGAGAAACAAAGGCAACAACGTCAAGGTGGGATATCAGAAAATACTGATAAATGATAGATGGATACGTTGGAACGAGCTGCCCCAGGCGAAAAACCCGCCGCAACCACGGAACCTGCCCCAACCAAAAAACGCGCAGCGACCACAACAACAAATCAACATTCCAGGAACAAGCGCTATGCAACAAACAACAACTTAGAACCACCAAGAGCGCCAACGGAATCTCACAACACACCAGCCCAGACACCACACCAACGTACCAACTGACAAGAATTCAGAATAGCCACACTAAACGTGAACACACTCAGGACAGAAGAAAGAGAAGAGGAGCTAAACTATGCTCTAAAAAACATTAACTGCGACATCCTGGGCCCCTGCGAGATCAGAAGAATGGGGGAAACCATAATCGAAAAGAATAACGGCGACCTCTTCTGCTACATCGGGCAGACCAAAGGACAGAAAGGAGTGGGATTCCTGATAAAGAAACACATCAAACCCATGGTGAAGGAAATCATAGGGGTTTCAGAGAGAATAATAGTTCTAAAGATAAAGACAGCGACATGCGATGTAACTATGATACAAATATATGCACCCACAGAGAACCATAGTGACGAAGACAGCGAAGACTTCTACAGACTGCTAGAAGAACAATTGAGAAACACAGATCACACAGAAACTTCATATTAGGCGACTTCAACAGCAAAGTAGGGAACAAACTCCACGCACAAGAGGACCCAGTTGGGCCGTACGGCTACGGGACAAAGAACGCAAGAGGAGAACGACTGGTACAATTCGCCACAGAACAGAGAATGGTGATACTAAACACGTTCTTCAGAAAGCGTAGCGAAGCAAGGTGGACCTGGAGACACCCCAACGGCACGACAAAAAACGAACTGGACTACATACTAACCGACAGCCTAGCAGGTACGAGGGACATACAAGTCGTACCAAACCTGAAATTCTCGACGGATCACAGAATGGTACGCGCCACAGTGAATATAAAGAGAAACAGAAGACATTTTGGGAAGACAATAGCGAGCACCATTGACAGCCTAGATAGGCACACTTTCGGCCTTGCACTACAGGAACGACTACAAGAAGTGGACCTATCCTCCCAGCGCGACCCACAGGATCTATACAACTCTATCGAAGCGGCCCTTACCCAAGCATCAATCACAGCCAGGAGAACAAATAGAACTAGAGAAAACAGTTACAAGCTCAGCCCGTTAACAATTGCATTAATTGAACATAGGAAGAGATTATATCCAAGTAGGGATGAAAACGAGGAAAATAAAAACCAGTACGCAGAGTTTGATAGGCAAACAAAAAAGGGGATCAGAAGGGACGTACGTGAACACAACACAGAGGCAGTAAGAGCAATACTGGAATCATCCAAATCAACAAGAAAAGCAAGAAAACAGAGAGGAAGTGGGAAGCAATGGCTCTTGGGAGCACGGGGACCCAGAGACAACCGTCTAACAGAAAGAGAAGACATTGCGATGGCAGCCACAAACTACTACAGATCACTATACACCAGCTCCAAACAGGAAGCGAATCCAAGCGACAGTATTCAGATGAACAACGTAGACGACAACGAGGTCCCACCAATACTTCAAAGCGAGGTCAGGACAGCGATAGGGGAACTCAAATCCGGAAAAGCGCCCGGAGAAGACAACATCCACAACGAATACCTGAAACTCGGTCAAGACTCTTTGCTAACAACGCTTACCGCAGTCTTCAACGAAATACTCAAATCGGAGACAGTACCCCACCAATGGAAGACAAGCAAAATTATTCTACTCCACAAAAAAGGTGCCAAGGACGACCTGAACAACTACCTTCCAATCAGCCTGATGTCAAATATCTACAAGCTTTTCTCTAAGATAATCACAAGGAGACTCACGAAAGTACTGGATGACAACCAAGCTCCAGACCAAGCTGGATTTCGCTCAGGTTACAGCACGGTGGATCATCTACAGACGATCAACCAGGTCATAGAGAAAACGGACGAATTCAATATTCCCCTCTACCTCGCATTTATAGATTTCAAGAAAGCATTTGACTCGGTAGAACACTCCTGTGTATTACAGGCGCTGAGCAACCAGGGAGTCGAGCACAAATATATCAACATCCTAACTAAGCTCTACGGAGACTCGCACGCCACCGTGATGACAGAACGAGAAGGACAAACATTCAGAATAGAAAGAGGAGTCCGACAAGGGGATCCCATCTCACCAAAGCTATTTACTAGCCTCCTTGAAGACATATTCCGTAAGCTAAAGTGGAAGAAAAGACATGGAATCAATATAAACGGATATCGGCTCACGAACCTAAGATTCGCGGATGACATCGTACTTTTCGCTAAAAACGCCACCGACCTACAAGAGATGATACAGGAACTAAGCGATTGCAGCGCACACGCAGGCCTAAGCATGAACATGGAAAAAAACCCAAGTCATGACGAACAGCCAACCACAACCAATCCAAGTCAACGCAACCAGATTACAGTACGTGGAAGATTACATCTATCTGGGCCAATTGGTCGGATTCAAAAGCTGCATGACGAGAGAACTAAAAAGAAGAATTGCATCAGCATGGAGAGCTTTCTGGTCACTGCAATTCATACTCCTTGACAAGAAACTAAACCGCAAACTAAAGCTGGAGGTGCTGCAATCCTGTATCCTCCCAACCTTACTTTACGGCTGTCAGACCTGGAAACTGACCGTGAACCAGAAGACACAGATCCAGGTCTGCCAACGCAAAATGGAGAGGAAAATCCTAGGACTCTCCCTCAGAGACAAGATTTCCAACACCAGACTCAAGCAGATGACAAACACCAGAGACATGGCACACCAAGGGGAGCGCCTGAAATGGAAATGGGGAGGCCACGTGTCGAGACTTCAAGGCTGCAGATGGGCGCATATTTCCACCACGTGGGATCCACGCATCGGGAGGCGAAACCGAGGAAGACCTGGGACCAGATGGGCGGACTTCTTCAAGAGCCTAGCTGGACCCCTGTGGTCCAGAACAGCCAAGAACCGAGAAGAATGGAGATCGCTACAGTTTGCCAGTATCGAGTGAGAGTGCAAGTGTACACACAAGAACGATGAACAAAACTTATATAGAACTGAATCTACCGTCATGCGGATTAGCTCACCGCATGATCTCTAAAGAGCTCCCCTTTTTAGGAGGCCATAGCAATTCACGGGAAATCCAAAGGCTATTTCATTCATTCATTCATTCATTCATTCATTCATTCATTCATTCATTCATTCATTCACTTAGAAAAAAATATGTAAAACTGAATTTGATTATTAGCCTAAATATTAAGTAGTACAAAATCTCTTTTCCTACTAAGCCAATTATGTAAGATCAATTTTACGGCATTTTAAGGTCATTTTTGAAAGATTTTTAGGTCATAAATGCATTGTTTTAGGACATTTTTTCATGATTTATAGGTCATCAAAATCCTAGCCCTAATCATGATTTATAGAACTCTCGACGTCCAAAACAAAAACTATGAGACTCCGCATTGAAAAATAGGGTGGGTTAATGTAGTTTCTACATTTAGTTACCCCGCATATTACATTACCTTAATGAAATCGCCGTAATAGAATCGAACTAATTTTGCAGTCCAACACGCACGTTCGGTTTGATGCGTATTTGTGTACATTGTCCTGTGGTTCTCACTTTACCCACAAAAAAACTGATTGCTGTTTTGTTACATGTATTCCAAAACCATCCCTAAATCGTAAATCAGTGGCATAGGAAATACATTCAAACTAAACCATACCTGTTGGAAACATTTTTACCACTAGAGTATTTAGAACGAATTCTAACAACTGAGGATATAGTGGTACGTATGTACATATTTCAATACATGAACTAAAAAAATTCTAAATCGTTGTTCGTCTCTTCAAGTATTAAGCCCTCCAGCGTGTTATGATTTTAGCGAATATTTATTATTGGTTGAAATATATATAGCCTACTGATCATACGTGCGATATAAAAGCTACAGAATTCTGCAGTAAAACATATAAAGGGCCAAAATATATTTTTTTTAAGTTAGCGACATAGTGTATTACAGAACTTTACCCCTATCAACACAATAAAGCCCAATTTCCACTTCAAAACGCACGTTTGGGTTGATACAGATACAGAGTGACACAAAAGATTGTTTACAACATTTGAGCGAGATCAAGAGGAACAACTTTCTGTATGTACGAAAATTCATGTACATCCATCATTTTGCCGCTAGGGGTGCTGATAAGGTGGAGCGGTTAGGGGTCATGATCAAAAGGTCGTTTACAACGTTTAAGATATGATAGATAAGATCGAGATGAAAAACTTTTTAATGTAGGTACCAAAATTCATGATACATCGACCGATTTCCCGCTAGAGTGGGTCACGACTCTATGTACTAAGTACCATTTCCACGAAAGGAGAGTTCACATGTTTAACTTACAGACGTTGTTCAAATAGCTCGCCATTGACTTCAACACAGAGGTGGCATCTGCGTACCGTTGATAATTGTCTAGTACGTTAAAAAATGCCAGGAATTTCCACGATGACCATTGCAGCTGCAGCAACACAGGAAACCAATTCTTCTGCGATATCTACAGAGATCGAGTAAACGAGACATTTCATCTCCCCTACAGAAAGAAATTCATCGGTGTCAGATCGGGAGATCGAGGTGGCCACTGTAGACGTTCACTCCTTCTAATTCAACGACCGGGAAACCTTTCATTGATGCAGTTCCTGACAGTGATGGCATAATGTGTAGGAACACCGTAATTCTGAAACCATAGTTGTTGCCTGAGTGCCTCTAAGAGCTGTCGTAAGACGTCACATGATAATTACCACCACGTAGTCGGTTGAGTAAAATGTAAGACCCAACCAGATGATCGCGTACAATGCCAGCCGACATATTAACTGAAAATCTTTGCTGAAAATGCGCTTCTAGCCACTAACCACTCCACCTTATCAGTGCTACTAGCGACAAAACGGTCGATGTAGGCCTACATGAATTTTCGTACATGAAAAAGTTGTTCCTTTTGACCTCTCCTACGATCTCTCAAACGTTGTAAACGATCTTTGCATCACCCTGTACAGCCTAATGTGTATCTGTACAATACGGAGTTTCTTCACTCACGTCGCCCGCTATACGACTAATGCTACGTTGACATCAATAGTGACGTATATAGTAACGTATGTTCACGTTCGTAAAACTTCGGAATGGATCGTAAGGGATCGGTGAACGTATTCCTTTAACGCAAGGCTCTATTATAATATATTTTCTGCCCCGTTAAAGATTTACCTATGATAATCAATCGCTCTGTAATTTTTTAAAATGATAGTTCAATATCTAAGGAGAGCATAGAGAGATTATTCGAAAAGAAAACCATTCTTGAAAATTGAGAAAAAAATACTAACTTCGGTGTGGTCTGTTCAGAAGACGTTTACACTTTCAAAAGCTGGTAAGCGGCAAACTATTTTATTTTTCATTTTAGATGAGGGATCAAAACGAAATAAATGTGGAGAAAAAATGGAAAATACTTCCAAAAGTGGTTGCTACTCAAAATCTTTACTGGTTTCCGAGTTACAGAGAGTTAAACAAAGCAGCGTTTTCATTTTGCTGAATAATTTATCCATCTCGAACTGTTCTAAGTAGATGAATATCATCCACAGTGGTAAATCTAAAAAAGATGCCATGTTTTAACACTGAATTAGGCCTATGGTAAACTTCGTCATACGGCTAGAGATCGCGGGTTTCGCTACTGAAATAACGTCAGGTGAATGGCTCTGATTGGCTCTTTCATCAATGACGTGAACATAACGAACGTTTGGTGGACCAGAAGGCGGCGAAAACACTCTACTGACTTGTAGCTTTTGATTTATAAGAAAATAGTGAATTATAATTTGATACCTATTTTTCGAATTCATTCCTAAATCGTAACTATAAACCAAATTAGACTTGCTGAAGATATAGACAATTCTAATTCATTTAATTTTTCCTAATCCACAGACCATAAATAAATAGATAACAAATAAAATAAAAATAAATAAATTTGTTTGTATGTCTAATTTCTTTGAAAACTTAGTATTTCATAAAACTGCCCCGCTTTTTATTTCCAAAATCTGATCACCCTGCCTTTAACAAAATATATCATGTAACTAGGCAAAATGTGTGACAAGTTGTTCGAGGCGAGTCATACTGATGACGACGTTGACAGTGACGAAAGGCCCTAAACCAGGCATGTCAAAAATCAGACACTGAAAGTGCAGTGTATGTGCGCGGAACGCCGGTCTGTGCAGATTGCGTCATTCACGTGTTGCTCTTACCAGTTCTTAGCGGGAGGGATGTACAAGAATCTATTCTGTGCTTCTAGTATTCAATTAAATTGGCATTTTGACATTATAAACATACTTAGAGAAGGAAAAAACACAATTATTGCCAGTGTCTATATTTGACAATAATTGTAATACAAGAAACAATAGACTTACTCAGTTACAATTCACAATGCAGTCGTTTGTAAAGAATCATTTATTTACATGATTTGCATACAGTATTTGAAGAAAATATAAATATTGCAGTAATTTCGAAACAACAAAAAGCGAACACAATATTTCATTTTACGTAGTAGGTACTGATTATTTCAAAGTAATACTTTTTCATTGTTCCTCAAGCATTACTGGGACCATTGGTGCACAAATGTTAAAGAAAATATTTTACTCCCAATTACATGCAATAGGATATTGTGAGGGTTTTACACTGGAATCATTTCCTTGCTGTATATTAATATAAATTCACATTATTATTATTATTATTATTATTAATAAATTGGATAAATTAAGCTTGAATTTAAATTTACGTATAGTTTATTTGGAAAACGTTGAGAGCAAGTATCAGCAAGTTGGGAGCGTTACTGAATTGAGTTAAAAGAGTACTTCACAAGCTGTGAAGCGAGGACATTTTCTTTATGTCAGGTTTAAAGATTTATTAACGTAAGTGTATTAAGATAATATAGTAACGTGAGGTGGAAAATTCGCCATTATGTATTATTTTTCCAGAAAATTTTTCCGCCTTACAAATAGTTGCTTTCTTCCTTCCCTTACAACCTCAAGAGCCTCACATGTATTACTCACTATATTCTCATCACTTATCAGCTTATCAAATAAAAGTTGTAAGTCGTCTAACCATTGATGGCTGTGTTAGTACAGACTCCAAAACAACATCATTTTCATGTTCGTCTTGCCGTGAGAGTACTAATTAAGATATAAGAGCAGGTGAATATGTTTTGAGATCTTTACTAATATGATTTAAATTCTCACATCACTATTAGGTCCACATGATATGATGAAAGCCTTTCATTTTAAAATAATTACTGTTGGCTGAGGAAAACATCATAACAGTTATGTTATATGATTCGTGATTTCTCTTCTTCGTTATAACTGTGGACTCCTCACTTTATTTTCCATAACGCATTCACAATCACAGCTCAATGAGCACCTGTACTGATCTGTGTTACTGAAACAAAAGCTGATCTGCTACTACAGGTACTGTACAGCCCTGTCGCGTTCCCCTCCAAGCCGATTCGCTCCCTCCAGGTAGGGGAATAGGAACTGCACGTTGCACAGAGACCAGTGCACAATGTGCAGGGTTTTGACATGTCTGCCCTAAACCGAAGTGAACATGCATCTGATCTCATTCGAAGGCAAGTTAACCTGCATGTTGTGACTTTGGGCGGAAACAGAGGTACCACAGTTGTACCAACGGCGGAAAATTAAATGCATAGCAAATAGTAATTCGCTGTCAGTTGAAATGTATTTGAACGGATACAAATTAATTTGTTAGAATGGATCTTGTTTGCAGAGTTGATTACAATTAGAGCTAAGTGAACTCCTTTCTCCTTCCACCTTCATTATACGAGTAAATTACTGAGGTTGTTCCTGGAATACAGAAAGCTTTGTAGAAATGACACAATTTTGATGAGTATGCACATTGCAATGTACCATTATTTTGCCTTTTGTAAGTCCTAAATATAGGGTAAATGTCGGTAGTATTGCGATATTGATATTATCATAGTTATTTTTTAGATTTTTTTTTACAATATTACTGAGAGAGAGAAGTACCGGTTTTGTGTAGAAACTTGTCCGCGAACATTGCCTTAATACGTTGAAGCAAAAAACCGATCTTCCTCTCGCTCAGTAAAATTATAAAAAATTCTCAAAAAGAACTATCATAATATTATGAGTATCACAATATTACCACAGTCTACTATATACAGTCACGAAGCATGGGGTGATATTTTGCATTTGTCGCGATAGTTGCTAGCCGCTTGGAGCGCTGTGAGTACTAGGAACAATATACTGTGTCACTGCCATCGTGATCTAATACAGGCCGTAATGCAGACCATGTAACTCGCTTAACCTGATCACGAAAGGCGGCATTTCAACCATATAAATTAGTTGGAATGCATAAACAGTAACATATGTTTCTCTAAAATGTAGTGTAATTCCACTAATAAAATTTAAAAAAATGATTATGAGACACTTCAGACATAATTCACTTGCGAATTAAGATGTAATATTATTTATGGTGTGAAAATTACGTTGTTCGTATGTGCAATACCTGCCTTTATTTCGATTAAATATTGCGAAATTTTTGTACATTCATTAATGCACGATTCAATAATTTTCAATTGCATCGCACAGATATTTAGATATGATGAAATTATAGGTTATGTTTACTGTACCAGTTGCCCCTTTCTGTCTAAATTTAGTGATCTCCAATGCCTTGCCATTCATATGAAAATTATAGGTTATGTTTCACTATATTTAACTTATATTCCTAAATTTGCAATTATACATTATAATTAAACATAATGTCATGCATGACACTCGTCACATTCTATTTGTCTGTATTTTAATACTACAATTGAGTACTGTTTTATTGTATTTATCTACTATCTAAGAGACGAAGTAACACAATCGTACGTACACTAATTTCATAGGAGTGGTATGGTAAATTTTCTGTCTACAATTAAGGTAGGTAGATCTGCTAAATTAAAATCACAATATAAATTCGTTTTTATTGAACCTCAAAATAGCTTCCATCTAAACTTAAAATGTTGATGCGAACAGATTATATTAACACATAAAATTCTCTGCATATTAAAATAACACAGTTTTATAATTATTTCTGCAACATATTATGCAACAAGAAGTAAACGGAACTTTTGGACACATTACACTAAATAAAACTTAGCAATGATACGCAATAAAGTTATAATATAATATTTCACTGAGCTACATACACTGAAACAGAAAACCCGAACATACATTACGGCCTGGTCTAGATCGAAAAGGCATTGACTGTGCCGTATTTCGCTTTGTTGTGAAAAGTTGTGTAAACCACAGAACAACAAAATAATTGTGAAATGTTCGTTATCGGTTGTAATAACTGTAAATGACTAAATACAATAATTTGAATAATAATATGGGACAAGGAGATGTTTGTGGTTCTATCAATATTGTACTAGAAAGAGGTCAGAGTTATCCTTCTTCCGAAAGATCCAGGAAGGTGACTTTATAAAATATAATATATGCTTTATGAAAATAATATATAAACCTTATGTGTTTCATATTTCAAAAGTGGAAGGAAGGTGTTAATTTTTTCAAAAGAATACGATATCGAAAGTAAAATACATTTTATAGTCTGTTGGGGTGATATTAGCGATCCTGGTGGTGAGCAACTATCTATGGATGCGTGTTTCAACTGTCTATGTTTGCATATTTAGTAAGTATTGAGCTTCGTGACTGTATATACTAGACTGTGATATTACCAAACTTTACCCTACTGTATGAATTATTTCTTCATCACAAATAGTAATTTTAAAGCTTTGCACTGCACTGCCATAATTCCGACTGTTTTTGTGTATTGAACGATTACCTACTTTTGACAGTTACTCCTAAAATCTAATTTTATATTGACGAATTAACGTGCATAAAGTATCCCTCACCTTCAATGAATCTTCTAGTAACTGCCAATTGCTTCATAGGTTCATTAATGAACTTATAATCCTACAAATAATATATTTTAATAACAGAATCTATTATTAAATACGAATGTGTACAATTTTCAGCCATATTTTAGTATTTATTCTGGGAACCCGACTCGAAATCTTGCATATTTTCTAAAATGTCATTTCTTACCTACTTAAAAAGGGCTTTTAGAGAACTCAGAGGTTCATGTCACCCTCACATAAGCTCGCCATCGGTCTCTATCCTGAGCAAGATTAACCCAGTCCATTAGCATCATATCCTACCTCTATCAAATCCATTTTAATATTAACTTTCCACCTTCGTCTCCAAGATCTTTTTCCTTCAAGTTTTCCAACTAACACTCTATATAAATTTCTGGATACACCCATACGTGCTACATTTCCTGTCGAACTCAAACGTCTGGATTTAATTTTCCTAATTATGTCAGGTAAAGAATAATGAGTCCCAAATATTTTCCTAAGAATCTTATTCTCGAACACCCTTAACCTCTGTTCCTCTCTCAAAATAAGAATCCAAGATTCACAACAATACAAAACAACCGGTAATACAGCGTGCACTGTAATTAATGTCATTAATTTTAGGGGATTATTTTTTTTTAGATATTTCAAACAAGAGGATAATTCTCTTTTGTGTTTATTACCTGCTGTTTATGCAATCCTCTGCTTTTAATTTAATAACTTTCGTTCAACTTTTAGGATATATTTTAAGTAAATGTAATAGCATTTTATTAGTAACTAGCCGTACCCGTGCGCTCCGCTGCACCTGTTAGAAATAAATATAAAGTAATTACATAATTAAAATAGGACGTTTGATCCAGGGAACATTCGTGTTTGATGGAAGGATAAATCGTTAAATATGTTACTTAATTTAAATTGTATTTAAATAATTAAAATGCGGTCATTTTAGTCCAGAGAGCAATCATTTGGTGCAATGACAATTATTTTAACATGTTTCTTATTTGTTATTACATGCAACCATACTTTAATGAAGACTGACATATCATTTAGTTTTAATGTGTATACTTTATATTACTTGCTTATGTATCAGAAGTTACTGTAATAACATTGTAGAATTATGTCCATCTAGAGAAACTACACTTTCTAATGGTGAAATAATAATTAAACAATTAATTAGCTTCCGATATTACTTCATAGAAACATAGAAACATTCTCTAAGGCTATGTTTAATAGCTTTCGATTGTTGTTCTCCAAGGCCCCTTATAGACGAGGTCATTTGTTTTTATTTCAGTACACCGCCTTAGATGGCGTTGTTATTGTAATTTTAAAACTCATTTATGCTCGACCATGCCGAAATGTAGTAATTATACACCTGGTAGCAGACCTTTAATGCATGTCATTAAAGTACACCTACTCATTAAAGGTCAGGTCTTTCAGCCAATGACGACTCACGTTACAACTGTTCAGCCAATGACAGGTCAGCTTTCTACCGTTATAAAACCGCAAGTATCGATTATTCTCGGATATGCAATCGAAAGAGAATTAGCGAAAAGTCACGGAGGCTGGAAATCCAATATTGTCGCAGAAGGTTATGTTCTGTTACTATAATAATTAACGTTAATTGTAAATAATATTCAAATAAATTCAATTTGTCATCTCGTTTTTCAATGTCTAATTTTATTTCAATGTTATCTCTGTAGGTTCTTATGGCCTAGCAAGGTCACTGTGGACATCTGTTCCTCGGAAAAAATCAATACTTTCGCGTCTGCGCACATCTCACAACATACGGGACATTGCTCCAGGTCAGATACAATAAAATTAATAATATCAAGTTAGAATTATGGTCGAGCATAAAAAGTCGTATGAAACTCGCCTATAATGGTAATTAAGAAGCTCGTATGAAAATTATGAAACTCGCTTGCGTTCGTGTCATAAATATCCATACTCATTTCTTAATTACCTTCATTATAGGCTCGTTGCATAATGTACTATTATCTCATTAAATATCAGTCCTATCAAAGTTTTGTATAGAGTAAAACTTATCGGAAATTATTTTTAAAGAAACTTTTGTTATGTAATATTTTTCATGAAAATCAATAATAAGCGAGATATTTCGATTTATTTAATTTAATTATTTATTATAACCCCCCTTTTAAATAACGTATTTTGAATGCCATATAGCCTAAAATCTAAGTAACAACGAACTTAATTATATTACAATTTCATATAAATCGGTTCAGCCATTATCGCGTGAAAAGGTAACAAACATCCAGACAGACAGACAGACATATAAACAAAAATTTCAAAAAAGCGATTTTCGGTTTCGGGATGGTTAATTATACATGTTAAAACAAATTATTTTTGGAAAATCGAAAATTACCAGAAAAATTTTGGCTATTGATTTAGTATAGATTTTTCAGTTATTTTTAGGTCATCAACATCCGCCCCCTAGTGATTAGTGATAGTAAAGTTGTGTTTAGCGAGATGAGGCCAAGATACGCCATAGGATTACTTGACATTCGCGTTACAGATGGGAAAAATTCCGAAAAATACCAAACCACGAAATCGGCCCAAGCGGAAATCGAACCCACGTCCGCGTACAACACCGGAACGGCAGGCAAGCGCCTCAACCGACTGAGCTACGCTGGTGACTTAGGAAAGACTGGAGTTTGACATAAGAAAACTCAAAATACAAAATAGAAGACCAAGTACCAACATATAAAAGTTTTGTGACAGTGTAACTTTCAAACACTCCGGTAATGAGGTAAAGTCGACGTTACGGAGAGAGAGAGAGAGAGGAAGAGGGCCGCAATTGTTAAGGCTAAATATAGCAGTCGTCGCAGTGACACGTCAATAACCCATATGACCTGGTAGCTCATTAGGAGACATACCACCAATTACAGAAGTGGGTTACCAACTCACGACATTAAGGACATGTCGATCAATAAATAAGCTCCGAAACTGTTAAATCCTGTTCTAGGATTCAGGCAGTTAGCGCAGAGCCTACCAGTAAAAGGAAAAGTTGCTGCAAAATTCAGTGCGCGAGTTACCTTATTAGACGAGAAGCTGCAGCTAAAGTGTTCTGTCATTCATGCTCAGCAGATGAGGAAGTTACTGACTAATTGGTTCAATCTTTCCTTTGGGAGTTCAGGAAACGCTTGTATTACCCAGTAAAATCACTCAAATAACATAAAAAGTTACAGTCTATGTTTTAGTTTCATTTTCTCAGTTAAAAATTCCTTGTCCATATATTTATAACTACCACTAAGTAGAATGAAAAACTTATACTGAAAGAAAAAAATATGCGAACATAAGGGTAGAAGGTTGAAAAGCCAGAGGTGTTTTTTTTTTTTTTTTCAAAACTGAACATGTCCATTTTTAGAAAATGCCACAAATATGTGCCTTTTTAATAAACGAAGATTTTTATTGTGTATAAATTTATATAAAAAGAGTAATTATTTAATATTTCACAACAGAAAATATTTTGTTCATTGCAGAGATGTACGTTTTTGGCATCTGAAGTGTGTTTTCATAAACTAGACATGTTAAGTTTTCAAAACAAAAAAGCTCCTTTACATTTAATTTAATAATAATCAAAAGAGAAGGAAAGAAAATAATAAAAGCGACAGATTAGAAGAACCGTGGTATGAAAAAGTCACAGTGTGTTCATAGGATCTCTGTAATTGCACAGAACATTTGTGCTCTCTATTAGGTGTTATTGTGAAATCTTCTTTTGCTCTCAAAATGGTGTTTATTTCTAAGGATTGTGAATATGATTGAGAGTGAAATACATTTAGCTGAATTTATATATAAATTCCACAGGATCTCATTATAATTCTGAAAAGGGCGGATATCAAGCCGAAATTAATCATTAACTATGACAAAATACCATAACAATTCCAATTAATTAAATTAACACAGGGAAAGTTACATATATAAAAAAATTCACCAAATCATTAGCAATTTCTCTGTTGTATAATTGATTACATTCCTTTATTTATTTATTTATTTTATTTGCTATTTTCTCATTTCTTTGGTTACTTATTTACTTATTTTATTAGTTCTTTATTTATTTGCTTATTTATTTATTTATTATTTATTTATCTCTTTACTTATTTATTTACTTATTTTCCCATTTGTTTCCTTATTTACTTGCTTATTTATTTATTTATTTATTTATTTATTTATTTATTTATTTATTTATTTATTTGCTTTTTCCTTATTTCCTTATTTATTAGTTTATTTAATTACTTATTTTATTGTTTCTTTACTTATTTCATTATTTCTTTATTTATTTGCTTATTTATTTATTTATTTAATACATATCACATATATGTACAAGCACAATATTTACAATGGAATTAATATGTTCATCTTAATGATCCGTTGCTAACCAAGTAACGTAAGAATATTGTAACGCAACTCATAGCCGTAGTCCAGCAACTGACGTTATATTTTTAAATTTTCGTAATATACTATTCTTTTGACTCTCCAGTACTTAGGTTTCAACTGAAACGTTAATGCAGGAATAACTAATATATTGTACAAATGTGTATTATAATGGAGTGGAATATAGGTCTGAAAAATAAAATAGATTTCTTGATAATCGAACAGTATTGGCAGAATACTATGATGATACTAAATATATGACACATAGATTGATTTAACTTTATGAGAAGTGACGTTGAAATAGGCTAAAAGCGGAGAAGAAGCCATTATATGAGTATTGGAGATATTGGAATAGATTTGGTAACAGAAATATAAATTCTAAAATATATACTTAAATTCGTATAAAAATTTAAGAGCCAATTGTAATAAGATGGTGTTGATCGTGATGAAACAACTGTTAAAATTAATAAAGGAATAACCATTACGAGGAAATTACATTGGGTGATAGTGATAGTCCTGCCATCTGTCCGCACTATGTGGAACCCGGATCACGGAAGTGAAGTGAGTAGGCATTAGATACACATACACATACACATACAAATATATTGGGTGCTATGGAATAGAGCTCTCATTATATTAAATAGAAAAAAAATACAGTACTTTTAAGAAGATGAATGAAAACTGCATAACATATATATTTTTTTTAATAACACTTATGCCACATTTACAATCTGTCTACAATAGACAATAAGCAAATATTATAAAGGAATATGACATGAGTGGAGATGTTATCCCATGACAAAACTCCAAAAGAAAAATAACAATATTTTAAATAGTTGTAGTAAAAATAAATGGAAGGTCAAGAGCATTGGTCCTTTTAAGTCTTCTTATTGTTTGACTATTATCCAGCAAATTTAAAGCATGATGATTCGGATGTTGATTTAATCGGTGCAGGTATTTTTTGCTGAACTTGGAGACATCTTCTTTTATAGTTGACATGTTTAGATCATGATGAATGACATCATTACGTACATACCATGGTGCAGTGACAATGGAACGTAAAGTTTTGGACTGATACCTCTGCAGTATTTCAATGTTTGAGTTGCTAGCAGTTCCCCATAGTTGGATGCCGTATGTCCAGATTGGTTTTAGTATGGCTTTATGAACAAGAAGTTTATTTTCTAATGACAGTTTTTATTTAGGACCCAATAACCAATAGATTTTTGATGTTTTAAAATCTAATTCTTTACGTTTAGTTTCAATATGTTTTCGCCATGTTAAGCGGCGATCTAAGTCCATACCTAAATATTTAACATCGCCTGCTTCAGGAAGTTCTTTGTTGTACAATGTTACAGGAGGACAGTTTTCAATTCTGGTTCCGAAAGTAACATGAACTGATTTCTTTTCACTCGCTTGTATTCTCAATTTAATTAGCCAGTCTTCTGTTTCTTTCAATTCATTCTGCAGGTTTTCAGATGCTGTTGATGGATCTTCATGTGAAGCAAGAATAGCAGTGTCATCATCGAACGTAGCCACCAATACTTCATTAGAAATTGGAAAATCAGCTGTATAAATTGTATGTAGTATAGGGCCTAAGACTGAACCTTGAGGTACACCTGACTTTATATCATAGAACGAGGAGAAATGTTCTCCGAACTTTACTTGAAAAATTCTCGATGTTAAGTACGAATGAAGTAATAAATAATAGGGTTGCGGAAGTATGACTATCAGTTTGTAAAGTAGACCAAGATGCCAGACTTTATCGAAGGCTTGTTGAATATCTAAAAGCATGACATATGGAGCAGAAATTTTGATACTGAATTAAACAATGTAGAAATAATGCAATTCAATTGAAATAAATTTTGGAGGAGGTACTGTCAATTATAATTGATAAAATATAAAATGATAAAATAAGAAGAAGAGGAAATATAAAACTTAACTATTGTAGCAACTGTTGTGAAAAATCAATTTTATTAAAAGTGTACGGGCTTATGAAGAGTATGCACCCAAGTAGATTGCCTAAGCTAAAATACTCCTTGAGAGAAGAAAAGTGAGAAGACCAAGGAGAAATTGGAAAGAAATTGAAAGAGTAACTGAATCACGAAATATTCCACTAGACAAGAATTTTTGGCGTTCAGAGTGCGATAAATGACTGACCGGTTGTAAAATGTAGCTTTATAGAATGTAAATTAATAAAAAGAGATGTAGATTAATGTAGTATAGAATAAAGTACAATGCAATAGATTGGAACACAATAGATATGAATTGAATAGAATTCAATGCTACACAACATAAAATTCTGGAATATAACGGAGCTGAAATTTTTAGAATATAATGAAATACAATCGATCCAAGATATTCGAACAAAATATATTGCAATGGAATAAGATATAAATAAAATAATGACACAGAATATGTATAAGTACAAAACCAGCACATAATATATACGAATAGAGTGCAATGGAATGCTATACTATAGATTATTCTGGATCAGAATACGGCTGAGAAAAAATAGAACAGAGATGTGAGTGGAAGAAAATGTAATACAATAGACAGGAACACAATATATAGGGATACATTAAACATGATACAATAGAGTAGCACACAATATGTGGAACTAAGTGATATACAAGAGAATATTCTGGAACAAGAAAGAGATTAGATAGGAGTTGAAGAAAACTGAATAAAATTGACTGGAGCAATATATATTGGAATAAAATTAAATGTAACATAAAAATGGAATGGAGTGGTAAACGAAAGAATATCCTGGAAAAGATCGGAAGTGAGAGAAATGGAATAGAAAAAAACGCAATAAATAAAACAAATTGAAAAAATTGACTACAATAGAACAGTTTGAAATAGAATAGAACACAACGTAAAAGAATATGATAGAATAAATACAAATTATTTTAAATGAATAGGGCCTATTTTATAACATAGTATTCTTAAATAAGAACAGATGAGAAAGAAATAGATTATATTGGAGGAGAATAAAAGTACGTATTCACTGAGACAGAATGCATTGTAATATAAAAATTAAATATACTGAAACAAAATAGGAGTTTTATGTAAAAAGCAAATGAAAATGTACAGAATAGAATATTACAGAATAATATAGAAGAGAATAGCCTGGTATGTATATGATTACAAAACAATAAATAGATCATAGCAGAAGTGAATAATATTGACTAAGGACAGAATGCACAATTTAATTCAATTCAATTTATTAAGACATTAAACATAGTGATAGGCTTCGTTAAAATAAAGAAGGGGGAAAAAAATATACATTTGAAAATTCACATATAATTGAAAACTGTAAAGTTTAATTAGAATGAAAACACAAAACAATTTGAAACTCTAAAATTAATAAAAACAGAACTCTTAATATATTATTTGTAACTAAATGTAAATAACTTTATTTATTAAAAAACAATTTCGTATGAATTTATGTTAAGAAACTCATCTACAGAGTAGAAAGGATTAATTAAAAGCCAATTATAAAATCTAGTTTTGAAACTATTGGTTGGTGACTTATAATATTGACTGGGAAGCTTATTATATAATTTCATCCCCATGACAGAAAAATTTGTACTAGTTTTATGTAAACTACAGTATGGAATATTAATTTGTTCACTATTTCTAATATCATAATCATGTGTATTGGCTGTAATAAGGCAAATTGGAGTAGAGAGGACGAAGAATGTGATGGGATATATTTGAATGCAGAAAAAAATATAATAAAATATATTGGAAAGATAACTGAAAAATAATATTGACAGAAAATAATACTCGTTACTGTCATAACCTATTCCTGAAATGCTACTATACTCGTATGTACAGAAACTAAGAATCTGTTCTAGTGGTTAGTTTAACTAAGAAAAGACAAATAAATTTTCAGGAAATACTCAAGAAAGATCATGCTAGACAAAGTTGTAAAGAGAGTATTAGACGGTTTAGATGTGTTGCAATATATCCCTAATTTATCACCCACAATGGCGTATAATTACAGTATCACATGAACACAAGAAACGTATATAAATTTCAATTTGCGAAAACAATAAAAGCACTAAATTCAAGTGTGCATTGTCAATTTCGCCTTTCATTACCATTTGAATATAACGTCACATTACACTGTTTCAATAAATAACAAAACACTCTATGATTAATACTGCCATTAAATTCTGTGCATAATGCTTACTGCAGAATTCAACGCTTGTAGTCCATATATTCCTTCCTATGCAGACTTATTTGGAAACAGAGCAGTAACTTCCAATGCTCGATTCATTCCTAAGCTTGATTCTATTGTCTATTAATATTCCAAGCAACTTAACACTCTGTCGTTACGATATTCTTAGGTTTCTGCGCTGTAAGATAGACTAATGCAGAAACAAACAAAGTTTAGGAGCTGCATATAGACTACTTCACCAGGGAAGGCAGGTAAGAGAAACTATCTGTTGCATTCTTTACCAAGGACAGTACTTGTAATTCCGATATCAGGAAACAAAACAAATGCGGAACTTGTATGTTTCATTCGATTCCAAAAACAATAATTCGGACATCAGGGAAGAAAACAAAAGCGAAACTGATTTGCTGAATGCGTTCCCAAGGAGAATAGCCAACCTCATAAAATTACTTACAAAAACACTCCCAAAAATAATATACACTTATGAAAAAAAATAAATAAAAAATTATTGGATTAACAATATTTTCACTGTTACAATTACACATATATAAACACTAAATATAAACATTTACATAGAGATAAAAAAATTTACAGGAGAAAAAGTTCGTCCAAAGGGCTGGACTCTGGAAGAGTACCCAAAACGCTCATTGCATTTCCGCGTTGAATAGCAATACTTAAGCGTCGACGCAAATAAGTAGTGCAACGGCGATCACCAATAATGGAGATCAAAATTTGGCCGATTTGAGATACCAAAACTTTAGCGTCATGACTCCAAGGACCGAAGGTCTCCACAGCAAATGGGACAAAGATATAATTGTCTAAAAGATGAACATATTTATTGACTTTCTTCTTCACGGCTAATTCAGCAGCAGATGCTGCGTGTCTGGAGGTATTCGGCAAGTGAGATGGAGCTAGAGTGTCAACGCAAGTGGAGTCCCAAATTAAAGATTTTCCTCTAGACCATGGAATTAAGGTAAGACCATCGGGTCGTTTACCATCTGCGCGACTAATACCTGGTGGTTCCAAAAGAGACGGGATGCCACACGAAGTCAGAGATCTTTTAATGATATCATTGAGTGATGTATGTCTGGGAATGCGACCCTTGCTCCTCGCACAGCTGAGAATAGTTCCACATGAGGGAAGAAAACAAAAGCGAAACTGATCTGTTGAATGTGTACCCTTGAAGAGTAGTAACGACTTCAGTGTAGACGACAAAAGCGAAACTTATCTGTTGGATTCGTTACCAAGGAGAAAGGTTCCGACGTCAGGGAAGAAAACAAATGAGGAACTTGTCTGTTTCATTAGTTTCCAAGGACAATAGTTTCGACTTCAGGGAAGAAAACAAAAGCGAAACTGATTTGCTGAATGTGTTTCCAAGGAGAATAGTTCCGACATCAGGGAAGAAAACAAAAGCGAAACTCATTTGTTGAATGCGTTCCCAAGGAGAATAGTTCCGACGTCAAGGACGACGTCAAAACCGGAACTTATCTGTTGGATTCGTTACCAAGGAGAATGTTCCCAACGTCAGGGATGGAAACAAATGCGGAACTTGTCTGTTTCATTCGTTCCCAAGGACAACAGCCCCGACATCAGGGAAGATGATGTACTTGAGGAGCTGTAGTGTGCAGCTTCAGTAAAATATTAGTGTTTTCACTTTAAAATGTTCTAGAATTTTACTTTTCATTTTGTAATATGGACAATAAGACATTATCTACTAAATATGTACTAAATAGCCTTTGTTCTCATTAACTTACATACAATATAAATGCAAATTATTATATTTTTTACTGCAAACATTTCGGGCATTTGATAAACAACACATATCCACGAACTTTAGGCAATTCTGGCGCTCTCAGTTATAAATAAACGTTTTATATTCAGAAATATTGCAATTCATATGAATAATTCATTCCAAAAGGATAAGGACATACCTACATCCAATATTTACATCTGCAGACAATTTTGTGAAAATTTCTCAAAGCTTGTAGCTTGTACTTTCTCAAATAATAATTAATCGATTAATTCTTATAATTACACTGTACCTATGAAATATACACAAGTTTTGTTCCAAAATTTTACAAAACAGTTTTGTTTATAAACTATAAAAAAACTATATTTTGACCTCACGCCAGCCGATTCTTAGTTTTCTCCAACAATTAGTAAACTACCAATATAAAAAATTGTCTGATATGATATATGATACAATACGATATGTGATATGATATGATACGATATATGATATGATATATTATATATGGTATGATATGATATGATACATGATATGATATATAATATATGGTATGATATGATATATATGATATATAAGATATATCATATGATATATGATATGATACGATATATGATATGATATATAATATGATATATGATACAATACGATATATGATATGATACATGATATATGGTATGATATGATATGATATGATACGATATACGATATATATGATATGATATATGATATGATGATATGATATATGATACGATATGATATATGATATAATATATGATATATTATATGATAGGATAGGATATGATGTATGATATGATATATGGTATGATATGATATATGATGTGTTATGATATATGCTTACCTTTAAGGAAATGTTAAATAAAAAATGTACAACTGCCCAGAACCTTATATCATATAAATTTAAGTTCTATATTGACATTGAGGTAGTAATAGAATCACCGAAGGTACTGTTTCTGATTTGGTTTATGCCACTTATGCATTACGCTTATGAATAGTTCATCAACGTAAACCGCAATGATATTTGCACGTACTCAGCACAATTTCCTAGGGTAGGAGGCCGAGAACAGGTGAGTACAATTGGAAACAAGTATCAAAAGCTTAATCCACTTTCTATCCAATTACACTAAAACCAGCCATGTTTTTAATTCGATCCATTTGCAAAATTAATTTTTTACAAAAAAAATGAATCCTGTTACGACAATTTCGCACAAAGAGAATAAATATGACTCGAAACCTCGAATTCCCTCTATCAGTGGAATTGATAACAAACAGAATAACATCCAATACCTTTGTTTGCATATAATTCAAAACCTTTTATTGACCAATTAATTTTCGGTTTTATTTTTCCCTCTTGTTTTCTCTCTTCTCCCAACTTTATATTTTCTGTTTCTATTTCCTCTTTCTACTCATTTTCTTCTCTTTCCTTCATTTCTCTTTTACTTGGTGTCCTGAAATTAACTAGTTCGAATTCAAAGAAGACAGTTCTATTAGTTACCCTATTTGTTTTTATCTTTAAGCTCTCATTTCTAGTGCTATGTTTGAGCTCGCTCTCATCAATTCATTTGATTTCAGGCATATGACACATTTCCTAGAATTTACGTTGCTAATTAATTCCATTGAATTTTTTTTAATTACAGACTCTTCGATAACGTCGTTACACTAATTTATCGTTATTTATTATTGTTAATGATGACTTAATTAATATAATGAAATATAGCATCATAACGGAGTAATCTCGAGAAAAATATACTGTAGTATACAGATCTTGAATGGAATATAATTCATCACAGAATATTATAAAGCTACGAAGAATTCCATAAAATTAGAATATAATTATATATAGGGCGTAGGGAAGAATAGGAAATTAGTTTTATACAATGTAACATTTCGATGGTGTTGAACAGCAACTTCGTATGTAAAAAAAAATGAACACAATAAGATTTCACTTGATTCCCATTAAAGAAATTTTACCAAAACTTCTGAAAACATATCTTAAGTCAAGGCATGGATACAACTTCACAAGAAGAGTTTAAATACCCTCTTGTGTTAAACATTTCGTCGTTGTTCCTGCAATAACTCCTATGTGTGCAAAACAAAATTCTTCAGTAGCAGGAAAAAACACATTTATTCATCCTATGGCAGCCGTGCATAGGAGACTGTGAATTCTTACATTTTCGAAACAAAGAAATATAGGAGATTTTATTATTTGCTATGTCACTATTTAAGTTATTTAATAGAGCAAAAATCTGAAAATCGATAAATATGTCACATAGGACTTATTGCAGGAACGACGACGATTTGTTTCTTATGAAGATAATATTAAATTATTACTTTTCTTTCTAGTAAAATTAAATTTTTTGATATACGAACATACATGTTTGCAAATTTAACACTAAACACAAATTACTTCTTCATATATGAAATATACCACCTTTTTTTCTTCTTTTGTGGACTGTAATATTTTTTAGGACTGAGAGAGTTCCAAACAAACTTACTCGTATAGTTTTATTTATTTATTTATTTGTTTGTTTGTTTATTTATTTCAAATGGCAGCTACACTAAAATTCTAATATTTCATTGTCCCATGCGACTTCTTGCTCTCCAATAGCGATATATATACACAGTAGAGTCTCGTTATCCGAACTAATTGAGACCAAAGTCCTATTCGGATTACAAGACTTTCGGATTAACCGAAATATTTCCTGTAATGCAATGCATGCTAATCACGAGGGCTGAGAGATGGTGGTGGGAGTACTCTGTTGCTATTTTTAGAACCACAACAGGTTCACTTCATTAAATCGGAAAATTACTGATATTATGAACAAGACAGATGTGTAAATTATGTACAGAAAACACTAATTGTTGTACAGTAAGTACCCTTGAATGTGCTATTTTCATAATTCTTTAAAGTAAAAGAAATTGAGTGAATTTATACATTTTTTTCTTTTCGTTACTTTGTACTATTACAACAAATTTCGTTATATTACCGGTTGTTCTATATGGTTGTGAAACTTGGACTCTCACATTGAAAGAGGAACATAGGTTAAGGGTATATGAGAATAAAGTGCTTAGGAAAATATTTGAGGCTAAGAGGGATGAAGTTACAGGAGAATGGAGAAAGTTACACAACGCAGAACGGCACGCATTGTATTCTTCACCTGACATAATTAGGAACATTAAATCCAGACGTTTGAGATGGGCAGGACATGTAGCACGTATGGGCGAATCCAGAAATGCATATAGAGTGTTAGTTGGGAGGCCGGAGGGAAAAAGACCTTTGGGGAGGCCGAGACGTAGATGGGAATATAATTTAAAATGGTTTTGAGGGAGGTGGAATATGGTGATAGAGACTGGATTAATCTTGCTCAGGATAGGGACCAATGGCGAGCTTATGTGAGGGCGGCAATGAACCTCCGGGTGCATTAAAAGCCAGTAAGTAAGTAGTTCGGAGTAACAAGACTCTACTGTA
Organism: Periplaneta americana; assembly: GCF_040183065.1. NCBI lineage: Eukaryota > Metazoa > Arthropoda > Insecta > Blattodea > Blattidae > Periplaneta > Periplaneta americana. Next base: position 49,253,953 of record NC_091117.1, read on the forward strand.
TATTACTAATGGTGCGTACTTTTCGTCATTCACGCATATGAATCCAGTTATGTAAAATAAATTACCAACAGAGTCATTGCCCAGGGTGCGTCACAGGAGGCTGATCTAAGTTACACCCGCAATGAGATGAAATGAAGGAGATTTTTGTTGGGATACCAGAGAGGAACCGGAGTTCCGGGAGAAACCCCTTTTGTTACATGGCTTCCCCAACACGTTATAAATCGAGAGTATGCCACAGTGCAGCGCTCTAACCACTATACCACCGTAGCAGTTTTTGTATGTGGATATATAAAAAGTCTTAAATTTAATGCTACTTTGTAGTCTGTCATTTCATGAACATTTGAAAAGGTTACTACACACATTTTCAGCACCTAGTAAAGGTTATACAATCTACACGTATTTTTTTTTTAATTTACACAGTCCAAGTCTAGTAGGGTAAAGTGTTATGAGCGGCAACCATACCCAGTAATATGTTTATTAAATTTTAACGCTTTTTTTTTCTTTGTTGGAAACCTAATGAGATTCACGTTCTTCGAAATTTTTTCCTCTCACAGTCCCTGTTTAACCAATGTCTGTGCAGACTTCACACCTCGGCAGCTATATGCATACTCATGTCCATACAGAAAAAAGAAAGTGACACGACTAAACCGAGAGTGTGATGTACATATATGAACACACTCTACATGCAACCCCTTGTCCGATAAATAATGGAAGCAGCGATGTTACGTTGTAGAGAGAAGCCTTTAATACGTATCCGTTTCCCAACACACGTTCAGGTCATGTGGGAATAGAGAGCCAATTATGCTACATCTTCTGCGTGTTACGAAATAAATAAAGATAAAAAAATTATATGCTACATTCGCGAGTAGTGCATACAGAATGTTTTATTAGCGAAACATTTCTAAATAGAAAATGTATCTTTTCCCCTTGGGGCGAAATAAATTATAGCAGTCAACTCATCTATGATACAAGCATATTTTGTTATGATATTTTGAATTTATAACGGCGCTAGAATCAGTAAACCTTTACTTCTACAAAATAAGCTCTCTTCTTCCAGATAAGCAATACTTCTGATTGTATTTCCTTTATCAACAAGACGTGATTCATAAGTTATCTGTAGTAATGTCACGAGAGGTCTGAGATTTATCTGGGAAATCTCAGACCTCGAGTGGTATTTATTAGGACTATTTCGTGAATAAAATAAAAATGTAAATAATATATCCCTAAAATTCCATCACAAAATGTTAATAATTGGTTATTAACGAATACTTAACCTATTCAGACATTGTGAAGTTGAAATACTCGTAGATGAATATCGATTACTGCAATAAAGAAATTCGATGTTATTATTCAGTAATGCCAATTGCTAAATACAGGTTTAACAATGTTAATTAAATGTACTGCACTTTTCTCTTATAATTATAACATAAATACATTTTCATTATCTTCTGAAGTCATAATTTAATTTAACAGTAACATTGGGGACAGCTATATGCCAATGCTTATGTATTCACAGCGAGACATGTTGCTGCACAGTGAAGCCATCTCTGTATACATAGGCCTACTTAAAACACGAATTTTATTACGCCATACGAAAGGCAGTTTGATGAAAAGATCTTATTATTAGTATGCAAGGTCATTGGGTTTGATATGTTATATAAATTTGAACATCTGGCTTTCTATTAATTATTTCATTTCATTCACAAAATACAAATTTTATAGGCAACTTATAGGTTATGTTACCTGTGGGAGCAGGACCAATGTCAACTGTGTCTTATATCGACCGTTACAATCAGTGCTACACGAAATAATTTTTATAGCTCGACAAACGCATTCTCGTTGTAGTATGTAAAGGAACTAAAGCTGCATCTACACGGTTCAATATTCCAATCGCGTATGCGTGCAATCTGGGAAGAATATTGAAAGAATCAAGTATAAAAGGTACGTTCAATTAAGAATGCATGACGATTTTGTGTCTACACGGTGCGCCGTTTTGAACGTCGTCTTCACTGCGTACACATATTTATTAATATTAAATATCAATATTTCATTCATTCCTTTAAGGTTGAAAGGAACGTTTAACCGTGTAGCTGCATCTTAACGTACTCATGATCATCAATTCACGGGGAAACAGTTGGCGACAACGACTAAACAAAAGAACGACCATGCGATAAATTGATAGCGGTAAATCTAGCTGCAAAAATTATCGCAAAGTCTGACTGATTGGTTGGAATTCAAAATTTCATTACACTTCATTGGTCGAAAATGGAATGATGTCATATAAACGAAATAGTCATCACAAATTTTATACGTTAATTTCGCCATTATTATGATGTCTTCTTTTGCCCGAACTTTTCTCCCGTTCACCATTCCTTCCAGTGCATTCTTCAGTAGGCACTTTCTTTTTTAGCCAGTGACCTAACCAATTTCTTTTATTATTCTCTCTTCCACTTAACCAGTAAAAGGTATAAACTTGCAAGTTACAAAGATTACAAAAAATATTGAGCTCTGTAAGAGTTACTTATGAAATGAACAGTAAAATACAAACTGTGTAGCAAATTTAAACTAATATAAGTTACACAAAGTTTTAATATATTTCAAGTAATGCTAGATAATAGGACGAAATTGCAATGAGAATAATTTTGAATATTTAACGTAATCATAATGAATGTCCAGAAAACGAAATTACCATGTAGTCAGTGACCGTTAACGTCAGGATAATTGGATTGAATGTTACGTATATATTGCTGGGTTTAATTTTCTCCACATACGTCAGCAACCGTTATCATTTTTCCACGCCTCAAAGTATTCTCTATTAGATCTGTGAAACTCTTTCTCTCAGCATCCCATACAGTTTATCATAACGCTGACAAACTTGACAGATGATCAGAACAAAGAAACAGCAAAAAAACAGATCAACAAAACAACAGAAAATGGAACAACAGAATATCATAATAACAGAGGAAGGAAAGATACGGGCTGGACATCAACGAAAAGATAAGGAAAATAAGTGAGGAACGATCAGACCGACCGAACAGTCTGTAAGCTACATGGAAAAATTAAATAATGACGAACAAAATAATAGACGTGCAGAAAATATGTGAATAGAGCAATATATAACACGATGATAACACAATAACAGACAGTCAGAAAACACATGAACAGAAAAAAACCGTAAAAATAAACACAAAGAGCGTAATAGATGTGCAAAATAAATAAACAGCGTCAACATACTTTACTATCGAGAGACCAAGTAACCTGGGCAGGTAGATTACGCAGAGGGTTGGACGAAATAGGCATGGGATTTATATACGGGGAAGATTGCAGGAACAAGCGAAATGTCTGGCAGAAAGTCAAGAAACGACTGAAGGATATAGACAGGCAAATAACAGAAAGGGAATGTAGGGATATGGTTGCTCTGGAGATCCAATCGATGACCAAAACAAATTGGGGAACCGAGTTATACCTCAATGGAGGAAGCAGAGAAGGCAGACTGGGCTGAACCTGGTTTCGTCTAGGTACTTGGAGGGCACTTAAAATCGTCAACGAAGAGGGGGCGAGAATTTATCCTCTTTGCGGTAGACGTGAGACATTACACAGAAGCTCTGAGGTAATGATTCCTGCCAGAGGCCTTTATTACATCTAGCAGGGTGCACTTCGCAACATACAATATATTAAATAACGCTAAATTCTGTGAAAGCGTGGGAAAATTTATGCCAAAGTTCGACAGCTGAGGGTGGAACTGACCGGGGGGGGAGGGGGTCGAGGAAATAAAGGGAAGATTTATTTATTAGCGTTGTAACGAGTAGTATTAACATTGAGCGAATAAGGTAATTAAGGGATAATGTTCTTTTTGTATTTATCGTGTGCTTTTTTCTATCTCTTTTTTATTGCGTGTGTATATGTTGTTTATGTCTTACCTTTACATTTATTATTTGGGTTATTTATTGAAATTTCAATAAGGAATTGAAATGAATTGTTTATATATATATATATATATATATATATATATATATATATATATATGTTCCACTGTGTTTTTTTCTTTCTTATCTTACATTTGTTTTATTTTTATTATTTTTGTGAAATTTGGTATGAAGTTAGATTAGTTGTAATTGTGATAATTAATGATAAGGTAGTAATAATATTAACAATTATTGTTGTTTTACTATTTTATTACTAGTAGTATTATTTTTGTTTTCTTTGAAGATTCAATCTGTGCATAGTTATAGCACGAATGGTCGTACAGGCTCGTGCGAAGGATCTTGTGTACATGAGTTTGTATAATTGTGTATCAACAAATGCACTTCATTCATTCAAACTTTACTATCAGATCAAACAAATAGCGTTTTAGGCAATCAGAATAGGCTAGTTGAAAAAAAATAATAAACGATCACAATACAAATAAATCAGCACACTCGACGACCAGAACAAATGAAGAAAATCAACAATGGTGACAACATATATTTTTGCTCCAACTCACTACTAGTATAATACGCTCATTGCATGTGACGTAACTGTATCTTAATGACACACATTAAAGTACTGCTGTTCATTATGTTACTGCAACTATCGATTTCCAACTAAGCGCATGCGATATTGACTAATATCGCACGCGCAACATCCTGCAAGCCTTGAAAGTACCAATCCAAAATGGGAGGAGTGAGTTCTGAAAGTGTCATTGATCAAATCACTCAAATGAACATTAACCCAACGTCAAATATTCCACTGGGAGCCATTCCCCAGATAAATTTCACAAACTGCACACTCAACAACATGTATTTAAAATAAAATAAATTCCGTTTCTGTTAATTTTAATATTCTAATAAATGTAATTTATTTCCTGTGATTTAATTTGTGTTCCTTTGAGATTAAAATCTCCATACCAAGTCCTGGAAGAAATCAATAAATACGGCGTACACGCCTGCCATCTGTTACACTACTCGGAAACACGCTGAAAAGACATTCACACTCGTGCCATCTGCTGTAATAGTCGAGAACACGCTGAAAATACACGCATGTTTACCATTTTATTATCACTAAAGTAATAATGTAAGATATTTGCAAAAACTCAAAACTTAGACACTTAATTATTATGGTCGAACAAAAACAGCCTATAATGCTAATTAAGATGTTCGTTTCATAAACATACTCACGTCTTCATTACTAATGCCGGATGGTCTATGGCGAGTCCTCGGCCTCATTTCATTTCACCCCCTTTGGTTTGATTATCTGGTTGGGTTTTTCCGAGTTTTTCCCCAACCATAAGGAAAATCCCAGGTAAAATCTTTTAGCGAATTCTCGGACCTCACCTCATCTCACTACATCTCGCCAAAAATATTGTAAAAAATTTGTAGAAAATTGTAAAAAATTGTAGAAAATTTCAACATTGTAAAATTATAAAAATTGTAAAAAAATTTGTAAAAATTGTGATTGTAATCTTGTAAAATTTGACTTGTTCCACATTTTGAAGCTTTATTGCTAATGTAAAATCTATGGAATATAATAAATGAAATGAAAAAAGGGCTAGTTGGATAATATACTATTATGTGGTATTTGTAGGAATTATTTAACATAATTATAAGAATCACCCTGTATCTTAGGTTCTTGTTTCAATAGAACTTAGTGAGTATTCAAGTCTCTTGAATAAAAGAGAGAGGTTTGAGAATCGACAGATTGACTATACAAACCACAATCTCACGAATTCCAATCGTAATCGCACTCTGTTTTGTTCGATGTCCTTTCTACCTCCTTCCACATAAAATAATATTCAAAAGCAGAGATAGGAATTGGAATTAAATATAGGTCATCCACTTCGCAACGAAACAACGTCAACGGGGATATTTCCCTTTATTACAAATGTTTGTGTTCGAATTTTGTGCACGACTTTAGTTCAATATTCTATTGCCCTCCATCCGAAAAAAACATATATTTCAAAACGAGACTAGAAAGCATTCAAGCTTAATACACATGCGGAAAGTGGGATTTTCGGATTATGTCATTCATATTTTTTCCCCTCTATCGAAAGTAATCTATGAGCTTTCCCGTTAATATACAATATTCCCCTATATGAATTGTGACAAGTGAATATTCCAAAGGTCAAACTGAAAAATTATACATAAACAGTTTTCCTTCCTGCTATTGCGTTGTGCTGCTGAACATCTATAAAGATTAGAAGGCATAGTGACCAAATCGTACAAAATATCGGTTGTATTTAATTATATAGTGGCTTGTGTACCAAATACTGCAAACTAAGTTCATTAGACGTTCAAATAAACATTTTTCAGATTTATTTTCAATGAAGAATATCAGATATTCTGAAAGTTATTTGCTTCCATAATAACGAAAGATATTCTCTCTCGAGCCAATACTGAAGAGAACCGCGCATATAAATATCTACACCACACCGCCAATAAATATATGAAAAAGACCCAACCCCACTTGATCAATAACTATAAAAATATTTGATTTTTAATAATATTACGTAAGTTTCATAGCTTTCAGTAACATATACTATACATACTACATAGCCGACACTCAGTAAAATATAGAAATCAAAATCTAATTCAAGTTATTCTCCACATCTACTTATATAACCCCAAAACATTTCACTTTCATATCATCAATATAGCATTACTTACTTACTTACTGGCTTTTAAGGAACCCGGAGGTTCACTGCCGCCCTCACATAAGCCCGCCATTGGTCCCTATCCTGAGCAAGATTAATCCAGTCTCTACCATCATATCCCATCTCCCTCAAATCCATTTTAATATTATCTTCCCACCTAAGTCTCTGCCTCCCCAAAGGTCTTTTTCCCTCCGGCCTCCCAACTAACACTCTATATGCATTTCTGGATTCGCCCATACGTGCTACATGTCCTGCCCATCTCAAACGTCTGGATTTTATGTTCCTAATTATGTCAGGTGAAGAATACAATGCGTGCAGCTCTGCGTTGTGTAACTTTCTCCATTCTCCTGTAACTTCATCCCTCTTAGCCCCAAATATTTTCCTAAGTACCTTATTATCAAACACCCTTAATCTCTGTTCCTCTCTCAAAGAGAGAGTCCAAGTTTCACAACCATACACAACAACCGGTAATATAACTGTGTTATAAATTCTAACTTTCAGATTTTTTTACAGAAGACTAGATGACAAAAGCTTCTCAACCGAATAATAACAGGCATTTCCCATATTTCTTCTGCATTTAATTTCCTCCCGAGTGTCATTTATGTTTGTTACTGTTGCTCCAAGATATTTGAATTTTTCCACTTCTTCGAAAGATAAATCTCCAATTTTTATAGTTCCATTTCGTACAATATTCTGGTCACGAGACATAATCATATACTTAGTCTTTTCGGGTTTACTTCCAACCTTATCGCTTTACTTGCTTCAACTAGAATTTCTGCGTTTTCCCTAATCGTTTGTGGATTTTCTCCTAGGATATTCATTTCATCAGCATAGACAAGAAGCTGATGTAACCCATTCAACTCAATGTAGCATTAATATGTATAATTAATGAAAAATAGTCACATTAAGGCATTAATTACAATAATATTTCATTTATAATAGTAATAATGTCATCAAACCACCTCAAGTTTTTTAGTTTTTAATATCCAATACACAGCTGTACCCAGAAAATTACACACCACAGAATCGAACCTGTAAATTATTTTTAGTAAGTTAAGTTTTTAATAACCAATTTAATTTGAGCTTAATATGTCAGCATTCTTGCAGATCATGGCATTCGTGTAATATTATTTACTGTAGTGTGTGTTTTGATTTATTCTGAAATGCAACACGCCGACTTGATGCTCGCTTCGCTTCTCCTGAATGCAATTAGCTAGTTCTCAAAACTGACGACAGATGGACTTTGGAAAATAGGAAAATTATGTAGGAAAATTGACATTTCACTGAAAACTACTATTTTTCCGCAAAACGTTGGGTTCCAAGCTTCAAAATGAGGGGCCATTTATTAAAATACGTTCAGCAGTTTTCCCGTAATTTCCATTACCAGCTCAAATTATACTCGTATATATATATATATTTTATAAAAACCAATTACATCTCAGATACTGTAAGTAGCACAGCTCCTACAATCCCTATGTCTTCGTCAATAGAAAATGTATAAAAAGTCATTAATGGGTTGGGCCACTGGCTGAAAAGAAACTGTCTATTGAAGGATGCATTGAAAGGAATGGTGAACAGAAGAAGATATCAGATGATAGACGACATTAAGATATATGGATTATATGCGTAGAGGAAGGCAGAAAGTAGGGAAGATTGGAGAATGCTGGGTATGTAAACAATGAAAAGAATTTATATGCATATAGACCCGAAAATGCTTGGTTTGCTAGTTATGAGCTTTCACAACAGTTGCTCACAGGATTATTTGTAAGTTATCCCAACAGGTGGTTTTCTACAACATAAGGGAGGATGTCATGAATTTGGTGTCAAAAATTGATTTTTTGTAAATATGTTTTTCGTAACTCACAAAGTGTAATTTACATTGTGTGTAAATTTTATATTTGTAAAAGACCTGTTCGCGGTCGTTTCTAACTTGCGCTTGCGAATTTCGCTCTTCAGCGGACTTCACAAACAATAATCTATTGGCGTAAGGTTAGGTGACCTCGGTGGCCAAGAAATGACACCACCGCAACCGATCCAAGGCCCAGGATTGATCTAATTGAGGTACTAGATAACTGACCAGCTGGAATGTCCAGGGGTGCCATCCTGTTGAAAGTACACGCAGTCAGATTTTCCAAAGGAAGTGTTCTGGTAACAGAGACATGGGCACATTAAAGTTGGCAAATATGACAAAGGTAATAGTACAACACTTATGTCGCTTTGGTTACGTCAGCATCAATGTGAGAAATTATATGGAGAAAGGAAACGAAACTGAGTGCGGTTATTTCCAAATAGCTGTTTCTAGGAAACCACTGTGAATAAAACGTAGCCTATTTATATAATGTTTTTCGTGTAAAATCGTCCATATTATCACTTCTTAACGTATGGCAATTTCCACGTGAATCAGTCTGTTTAGTATAGCATTATGTGTGAACTAATTATAGCAACTTTGAAAATTACTAGCCAAAAACGCAATTATTTACAACAATGGGGAGGTGAAATTCAAACTCAGCCAAGTCCAAAGATACAGAAAGATAATACTGATATTGTGGCAAATTGTTTCGTTGAATGACGTACAGAATTTCAGAAATGCTATACGTGTGTCGTACACAATGGACAGTGTCTATTAAGGAACATCATACACGGACGAAACATAAACTCGGCGCATATCACAATAACTGAATCACATAAAAAGCACAGCCGTATAAAGTTTCTGGTTTTACAATGTGTGCAATATGACGAGGAGTATGAAAATGACGTGAGGACGGGGAGAGTTAATTCACAGCACTTTGTGATACACAAAGCACGTATAAACAAGGCGGCTCGGATATACCGCGTACAAGTAACAATAGAGGAGCCAAATCCGATAATCTAGCGTTTTAAATGCCATGGACATGAAGGTCTAGATTTCTGCACTCAAGTATACGGCCCCGATGTAAGACTGGAGTTCGCTGTTGAAGTAATGGTAATAAGGAATTCATCATGTAAAACAAAGAGAGGGAGAAATGCTGGAAGAGAATGAAGAAAAGGGAAAGAAGGAAGGTGAAAAAAGCACAGTTGAGAAAAATGAGATAGAAAGGAAGCTAGAGGAGGAATAGAATAAAAGAAAATTGAATACTATGAGGGGAAAAACGGGGGTAGGCTGTATTGGAGACACAGCCGCAAGTTTTATGCGTGAATACGTCTCTGAAAGAATTGCTGTAAACCTCAGCAGTGACAATCAACACTTCCTCTTTCCAGGTAGCCTACCCTGAAAACCGAGTATACCTTCGCTGTGTTGGAACTCCTGGTACCTTGGAGTGTCGCCTGAAGATTTATGGGGTGTAGCGAACTGTCTGGTATATTTCATATTTTGAGCTATTAAATCATGATAACTGAAATGAAGTAAGAAAATCGCTGATCACCTCTTGCTTATCTAGCTGCCATGTAGATACGTATTCTTGACAGATGCATAGATGTGCATATAGTTATAGCATATTAGTATAATTAATAATAATAATAATAATAATGGTTTATTTAACCTGGCAGAGTTAAGGCCATACGGCCTTCTCTAACACTGAACCAGGAGTAAAACTGCATTACAAAAACACTACAAATTTACAAAGTACACTACAATTTTACACACAAAACTGAATGAGATAATTATATAATGTAAGCAACAACTATGTACAAATCAGACATAATATGTAACATAGAGAAAGAATAAAAAACATAATAAAATGTGAACAGCGGATCAAAATAAATTAGACATATAAAGTATAAAAATATATGACAATTATTGATAGTAATAATAATAATAATAATAACAACAATAATAATAATAATAATAGCAATAATAATAAAATAGTAAAGTACAAAGCATACATACAATATTTTTAGGTACACGCAGTAAGGAAAATTATGATTATATATATATATATATATATATATATATATATATATATATCTCAAGTTATCACATTATAGATATACTATTATCGGGAAATAAGGATACAAAAAGATAAAATAAGTTAAATATCACTAGAATATATATTTTTAAAATGTGAAACGTGGAAACATGCAATACAACACTTGTCATAATAGTACGTCAGTTTGGCAACTCGTCATAGGATAATTTTCTAACTAGGATTTGAAAGATTTCAATGTTCGACAGCCCTTGTCTTCAGGCGGCAGAGGGTTCCAGTGACGAGAGGTAGCAACAGTGAAAGATGAGGAATACAGAGATAATGTGTGAAGTGGAATAATTTTAATTTGTACTGACTAGCTAGCTATATATAATAAGTAAAATAAGTTCGATTTTTTAGCGTAGTGTTCTACGAATTGCTTCCCAGAAATGACATTTACTGCCAACAACTCAGATCTTGCGACCGCAATTGAAGAAAAACGACCGGGAAGAGTACATGAAATGCTGCTTACAAAGCGATAATGCACGCCCGTGCTCCAATAACATGAAGAAAGCATCTATCCAAGAGTTTTGCTCGGAGGTAATTCCATATTCCTCATATTCTTCCGATCTTGCGCCCTCAGATGTCCAGCTATTCCATTCTCTATCCAACAATCTACAAAGAAAATCTTTTTATAACAAAGATGTTTTACAAACTTTGCTTCATGACTTCTTTAACTCCAAACCAGCAGATTTCTTGAAACGAGGAGTCGAAAAACTACCCATCTTTTTCAGGGAGTCATAGATAAAGTAAGAACATATATTACTGATTAATTTCTCCCTTATATTCATCTATACTAATAATAAATCTGTAGCCGAAATTTTTCTGGTAATTTTCGATTTTCCAAAAGTAATTGGTCCTAACATATATAATTAACCAGCCTGAAACCGAATATCGCTTTTTTTTTTAATTTTTGTTTGTATGTCTGTCTGTCTGTCTGTATGTTTGTTACCTTTTCACGCAATAATGGCTGAACGAATTTCGATGAAAATTGGAATATAAATTAAGTTCGTTGTAACTCAGATTTTAGGCTATATGGCATTCAAAATACATTATTTAAAAGGGGGGTTATAAGGGGGCCTGAATTAAATAAATCGAAATATCGCGCTTATTATTGATTTTTGTGAAAAATGTTACATAACAAACGTTTCTTTAAAAATAATTTACGATAAGTTTTATTCCTTGAAAAATGTTGATAGGACTGATATTTAATGAGAAAAATGAGTTTTAAAATGAAAATAGCTGCCATCTAAGGCAGTGTAATGAATTAAAAAACTAATGACTTCGTCTATAAGAGGCCTTGGACAGCAACAATCGAAAGCTATGAAAGATAGCGTACTGAGAATGTTTCTGTGTTTGTATGAAGTAATATTGGAAGCTAAATTAACCGATTTGTATAATTAATTATTATTTCACCATTGGAAAGTGTAGTTTCTCTAGATGGACATAATGCCATAATGTTATTACAGTAACTTCTGATATAATATATAATATAATATAATATAATATAATATAATATAATATAATGTAATATAATATAATATAAGTAATATAATATCATATAATATAATTTAAGTTATTTGAAGGGTTCAGACCCATAGTGGGCCAAGCGCCATTTACTGAATACGTAGAATACAAGGGTTAAAATTAAGTCATTACCATAATATAACAAGTAAAATAAAATATACACATTAAAACTAAATGATGTCAATCTTCATTAAACTATGGTTGCATGTAATAAAAATTAAGAAACATATTAAAGGAATTGTCATTGCACCAAAATGATCGCATTTTAATTATTTGGATGCAATTTAAATTAAGTAACATATTAAACGATTTATCATTCTATCAAACACGAATATTCCCTGGATCAAATGTCCTATTTTAATTATGTAATTACTTTATATTTATTTCTAACGGGTGCAGCGGAGCGCACGGGTACGGCTAGTAAACAAATAAAAACTTTTGTCTCAGCAAAAAAGCACTACGGACTTATACATCAACCCAATAGATCCTGCCTTTAAGTTGTAAGATATATATTCGGTCTGAGTTTACAGAAAGGAAGACAAGACTATTAAAATGTCATATAGATTGACTTGACGTATTCATTGAAGAAAACAAACAAAAATAAAACTGACGACAATTTGAGAGATAAGTCATAAATCAGTCTGTTATAAAAAGCGAAAAGTGTGGAGTAAGAAAATAAACAAAATCTGGCTATAATGATAAATACAAAAATAAAGTAGTCTATATTTGGACACGGTGTTCATTAGATGATAATTTATAACTGTCAGGAGCATCTCGGGTGAGTTAACCTTTGCTAGAAGTCCCCACACAAAGGCTTTAACCCACGCAAAAAGATGTAAGCAGAATTCTTGCGTGCTGTCTCAAAGTCTCGAGGACAAGTAATCAAACACACAGACAATTGATCGCTCGGGGACAACAATACCTTTACAGCTTCCGACATCCTCTTCATCCCTATCCTGTCACCATGACAATGGTGCTTTTTCAAGAGCCTTTCAACTTGTAATTCCATTCCTTTATTATTAGAAGAATACAATGAGCTTATGCAACTAACACGATCGTAGTCCTTGTCACTTTCGCATCATTGTCATCACAACCACAATCATCACCACCACCACCATCACCATCATCATCCTCACCATAAAATACCTTTCCGGACGATTTCATTATACCCCATAAAACTATTTATTTTTTTACTTTGTACCTTGTCACAGATGCAGAATCACCAATCATCTCTTAAGGGTATATGTACGTGAACCTTACTTACTTACGAATAGCTTTTTAGGAACCCGCAGGTACATTGCCGCCCTCACATAAGCCCGCAATCGGTCCCTGTACTGTGCAAGATTAATCCAGTTTGTATAATCGTACCCCACCCCTCTCAAATCCATTTTAATATTATCCTTCCATCTACGTCTCGGCCTCCCTAAAGGTCTTTTTCCCTTCGGTCTCCCAACTAACACTCTATATGCATTTCTGGGTTCGCCCATACGTGCTACATGCCCTGCCCATCTCAAACGTCTAATGTTCGTAATTATGTCAGGTGAAGCATATGTACATGAACCACTACAATTAATATCAGAAAATGCGGTCTCTAAACTTGTATAATTTTTGAAGAAAATGAATTCACAAGTGGACAGAAATTACAATGTACAATAACAAGACTTATTAAAACTTAAATAGCTATTAAAAGTATTAAAAAGTTACTAATAATCATTTTTAAAAGCCAGTTTTAGTAGAGTATGAAACAAAAAAATATGCAGTTATACTATTTGGTAACCATAACATTGTTAGGGTTTCTCAGACATCTTTAATTTTTTACTGCATGTAATAAACATTTATTTCTAACTTTTATGTGTTATATATAAAATATATCGTCGTTGTTCCTGCAATAACTCCTATGCGACATATTTATCGATTTTCAAATTTTTGTTCTATTAAATAACTTAAATACTGATACAGCAAATAATAAAATCTCCTATATGTAATTATATATATTTGTTTCGAAAATGTAAGAATTCACAGTCTGCTATGTACGGCTGCCATAGCATGATTAAATATGTTTTTCTCCCTATGAAAAATGTTATATTTTGCACATAGGAGTTATTGCAGGAACAACGACGATGTAACTTATTAAAATTTACATCATGTATGAATTTCTGGGTAACTTTCGTCACAGGACCTCGGACTCATATTGTCCTCATTAATTCACATATCCATCATCATCATCATCATCATCATCATCATCCATCCATAGTCCAGGTTAAGTTCATGATGCGGCGTGTTGTATTTGTACAATAGCGCGGCCGTTCGGCTATAAATATCATTCACAGAATAGAAGTTCTAAGCACAGTAAGTCTCAGGCTGCTATATAAGGCTTCGGGTCCTTCATAAAGGAGAGAAAAAATAGTGTATTAAAATTTATAATGCTAGTATTAGGCCTATATACCTAATCAATCATTCTGTAATGCAATGTAAACTTGCGGAAATTAAAAAGAATTTCATCATTTTTCCACGATTAATTCGTCGCATTTCTGTGTAATGAATAGTGTAAATCTTCTGCAATTAATTCCAGGGTGCTATGCATAGACATTTCGCTAGCCCGCGCTACGAGCGTGCTAAATTAGCCCCGGCTATCGAGTGATTAGCCTACTAGTACAGGATTCATATCATATATCGCTAACACTGGTTTATGAATACGAAAAATGTTAGTTCGCTGATTATCCACCGGAAACCCGCGCTAAGAATGTCTATGAATATGGGCCTTAGAGACTGTGAATGAATATTACTTTTACAAAATACTTACATGTCTTCGCAAGACCACTAAAATCATAAACCTGACCAACCATGTAAGCCATACTTTTAAAAATATTAACGCATACATTTTAAATGACAATGTGAAATACTGTGTCTCCTCCATTCAGAAAACACCTTAAGCTTATATATTGCCAAGAAAGCATAGGATATCTGCAGTGAAGAGAACGGTAATATCTGTATCTTGGAAGAAAGAGAGAAAGCTGGAACTACTGTGACAGAAAGGCACAGAGATGTCTGGGAATAAGAGAGACATGTTTCAGGGCGAGACACAGAGAGTGAGAGAGAGAGATTCTGGATGGTTGGATTCTACCCGATGTTGCCATAGAAACTTTGCATGGATGGTGGAGGACGCTCGGGCGTGTTTGCTGTAGAGGACAAGGCGACCAATCAAATGCGTCGACTCGTGGTGTTGTCATGGAAGCCCCGCCAGCGTCACAAAAAGCACCGGATGCTTCCAATCAACTGTCCCAATTTCGAATCCAGCACTAATGCTTTACTATTAGTCTATAACTAACGACATGATAGGAACGAAGAGTGTGCTGTATGCAAATCGATGTTTACAAGGACGACTTCTACTCAAATATGCATCGAACAAATGCAAGCTATTTTGGACGTTTTTCCAGACAATTTGAATATAACATTATCTCAAACGAGAAGCGATCTGTTAAAAATAAGCATTTGGAGGCTTTATAGATTAGGAGTCCTCCATTACATCTAGCAGGGGGCACTTGGCAACATATGATATATTAAATAACGCTAAATTCTGTGAGAGTGTGGGAAAATTTATGGCAAAAGTGGCCGAGAGTGAGGGAGCCGAGGAAATAAGGGGAAGAGTTATTTATTAGTGTTGAAATGAGTAGTATTAACACTGAGCGAATGAGGTAATTAGCGGATAATGTTCTTTTTGTATTTATTGCGTGTTTTTTTAATTGCGTTTGTATACCTATGTTTTTTTATGTATTATCTTTATATTTATTAAAGGTAAAGGTATCCCCATAACATGCCATGAAGGCACTTGGGGGGCATGGAGGTAGAGCCCCATGCTTTCCATGACCTCGGCACTAGAATGAGGTGGTGTGGTCGGCACCACGCTCTGACCGCCTTTTACCCCCGGGAAAGACCCGGTACTCAATTTTATAGAAGGCTGAGTGAACCTTGGGGCCGTTCTGAAAGTTTGGCAACGAGAAAAAATCCTGTCACCATCTGGGATCGAATCCCGGACCTTCCAGTCCGTAATAAATATAAATATCTTTATATTTATTACTTGGATTATTTATTGCAGTTTCAATAAGGAATCGAATTGTTTACATATATATATATATATATATATATATATATATATATATATATATATATATATATTTCACTGTGTTTTTTTCTTTCATATCTTACATTTATTTTATTTTTATTAATATTATTTTTTGTTAAATTTGTTATGAAGTTAGATTAGTGGTAATTGAGGACCGTTTCTGCAAAACTTGCTAACTGAAAGAAGTAAATTTTACAGGAGAGAGAAAACACTATAGGCCTAGTAAGCTAGTTTTTCTGTATCTCTCACTTATAGGAGAAAGCAAGTTTTGAAAAAAAGACCACACTTTGACACACTACAATGAAGAGAAATAACCCAATTTTACTAAGACGCCTTGAACATCATGTAGAGGCCTGTCTTATGATAACGAATCTATCAAAATCTCAATTTTGCAAATTTTGCAGTTAACAAGTTTTGCAAAAACGGTCCTTAATTGAAGGGTACACGGGAAAAACGAACAATGTCATATTTCCGTTAAGGTTGAGATATTGACCTATTTCGGTATATTACTGCTAAATTTATTGGTGTTTCTACTTGAAATGAAGGAAATGATGAATGTATCCGTGGTTTTAATTCTCGTTTACCACTTTTGGTAAAAATAACACTAAAGTTTGTAGTAATACAGTGAATTAGATAATGACATCACCCTTAACAGCATTGTGACATTGTTCGTTTTTCCCGTGTACCCTTCAATTGTGATATTTAATGTTAACGGTAGTAATAATAATAATAATAATAATAATAATAATAATAATAATAATAACTGTTGCTTTACTATTTTATTATTAGTAATATTATTTTTGTTTTCTTTGAAGATTCAAACTGTACATAGTTACAGCACGAATGGCTGTACAGGCTCGTGCGAAGGATCTTGTGTACATGAGTTTGTATAATTGTGTATCAATAAATGCACTTCAATCATTCATTTATTCATTCATATTATTTCATTGTATACAGGATGGGCGGGAACAAATTACATTAATTCACAGAAGTAATATATCAAGTCAATGCGCGAACAAGTTTTATCAAATCGGTTTTCTGATACGTCCAATAGTTTTGAGAATACGAAATATAACCAGTTGTAACTCTCCAAAGAGTAGCAACGCTCCTTGAGGCCATTGCTCCCCAGGGAAGATAACTATAACTTCAATCATTCACTCCGCAAGACTTGCAAGAGAAGAATGTAAGCAAAAACGTCTCATCAGATACGTTTCGATGTATGCAATGGAGGAGGAAAGAAACTGTCCAGCCTACTGCATTGTCTCCTGGCTTAGTTATCTCATGGTTGATGCCTTATTGGTGTCTCTTATGAGGTTCAAACCTGTCTTCGGATAGCTGACTAAACAAAAAGGCGAGATAGTTGGGTTGTGGCACTGTAATGACTAGGCGGAGAAGTCGATGCTCTGCGCACTATTTGAATCCTTTTTTTTTTTTTTTTTTTTTTTTTTAAGAAATCCCATATACATCAAATTTCAACAAAAATTGTTGATTCTTGTTCTATACGGAAAGAAAAATACCACAAATCAAACCGTATTTCTGTTGTGACATGTGCGCTTGAAAATTAGTATCGTGGAGATGGCCCATAAGTCAGTGACAAGGCTGACACAGAATGAACAAAACTATAGCCCAAGCTGTTGTGTTTGGTAAATTAATTATTTTGTGTCTGAATTTTGAATTTGTTGGAATAATGTTGTCTTTTGTGTAATGTATTATTGCATTAGATTATTTAATGCAGAACTTTATTATTTACTAGCCGTACCCGTGAGCTCCGCTGCATCTGTTAGAAATAAATATAAAGTAATTACATAATTAAAATAGGACGTTTGATCCAGGGAACAACTTTTACAACAGCGCAAGATAATCTGCTTCGCTCATTACCCAATTTTTTTGCATTGCATTTATTGCATATATATTTTATGTATTTTAACACGATTCAATTGAGCATTGAATTATAAAATAATGGATTGCTAAGCTAACGTACTATTACTGCATAATAAATCTATACACTCTCGTTGTTCGTTAATCCTCTGAGATTAAAATGAGTGTATATAAATATTATTTTAAGAAATACAGAAAACGAATGTACAAAATAGCCTATCAAATTTTCTGTGCATAAGAAGCTATTTTAATCTTACCTGTCCTCGATTTACTCAGACGTTACTGTAATAACATTATAGCATTATGTCCATCTAGAGAAACTACACTTCCCAATGGTGAAATAATAATTAATTATACAAATCGGTTAATTTAGCTTCTGATATTACTTCATACAAACACAGAAACATTCTCTGTAGCTGTCGATTGTTGATGTCCAAGGCCCCTGTTTCGATTGTTGATGCCAAGGCCCTTATAGACGAAGTCATTTGTTCTTAATTCATTGCACCGCCTTAGATGGCGTTATTTTAATTTTAAAACTCATTTATCTCATTAAATATCAGTCCTATCAAAATTTTGTAAGGAATAAAACTTATCGGAAATCATTTTAAAGAAACTTTTGTTATGTAACATTTTTCACAAAAATCAATAATAAGCGAGATATTTCGATTTATTTAATTCAGGCCCCCTTATATCCCTCCTTTTAAATAAAGTATTTTGAATGATATATAGCCTAAAATCTAAGTTACAACGAACTTAATTTATATTCCAATTTTCACATAAATCGGTTCAGCCATTATCGCGTGAAAAGGTAACAAACATATAGACAGACATACAAACAAAAATTTCAAAAATGCGATTTTCGGTTTCAGGGTGGTTAATTATATATGTTAGGACCAATTATTTTTGGAAAATCGAAAATTACCAGAAAAATTTCGGCTACAGATTTATTATTAGTATAGATGTCCTTAGTGACATTATAATACAGGTTAGAGTAGAATTTGTTCACATGAAGTAAATATTATGAAGTCAGCTTCTAAATACTAGTTTCGAGAATAAAATTCGTATTATTTTTAAACAAAATTTTAACTATTTCATGAAATAAAGATATCGTTTTGTTAAATCTTTACCATATTTTGAGAGACCCCATAAATTAACATTTTCAAAAACGAATATTGAAGCTTATTCTATTAAAAAAGTATTATTTTTCATACAGAAACATTCGTTATGTCTTTACCAAAACTTCCCATTTCAAATATTCCAAATCTTAATTCAAGCATTTCTTTTAAACTGTTTTTGGTGTTTCCCCGAAACTTTGTATTTCGTGACTTAAGGGATTTCTAAAAGAAATTAATTTAAGATAGGGCATAAATCTTAGTGCGGCATATGGGATCAAGACCATAATGAACTCGAACCACTAATTGCAACGGCTTTCGAAGGCTCTCCTTTAACAATTGAAAGATTGAAAAGTGACACGGTGTTATAATAACAATAATAGCAATTATGAATTATTTATTATTAACTAAATTTCATGTTAGTGTGAGTGAGTAATAAATATTTCACACTGCGTTACCATTTCATACGATGCGTTACATTTTCCTGTGTACTTTTGTGTGTTTTCTATATTGTAATTCATTTGTATTTATTTGAAGTATTTAATAATGCAAATAGTTTTGAAAATAAATAAGTGCAGTGTAAGTATTCGACGTGTTCAATTGTTCGTACGTGTTGAAACTGGTTAATCCTCTCAAATTAGCTGCTCTAGAATTTCATGCTACTTACCTAGGGTCTTTTTTGACCCCAAGAATATGTGTTGTTAGTAATTAGGATATTTTACAGCTTACTGCAATTTTATATACAGTATAAGTACATTGAATATTGAGGCATATTCTATTAAAAAATATATATCATTTTTCATAGAGAAACATTCGTTATGTCTTTACCAATATTTCCCATTTAAAATATTCCAATTCTTAAATCATGCATTTCTTTTAAACAGTTTTTTGTGTTTCCCTCCTCCTCCAAAAAAGGATTCATTTCAGATATATAAAGGGCATAAATCTTAGTGCGGCACAGGGGAACGAATTAAAAAATTAAACGTGTTACTCAGATCATAATCACAAAATAAAAAAATAAAAAATTAAAGTTCTCGGCGAATTGACATCATTGCCATTGATAGAGGAAATGACAGAGCAATTATCATCGATTTTTTTATTTTATTTTATTGGGTCTTTTACGACGGTGTATCAACATCTAGGTTATTTAGCGTCTGAATGATATGAAGGTGATAATGCCGGTGAAATGAGTCCGGGGTCCAACACCGAAAGTTACCCAGCATTTGCTCGTATTGGGTTGAGGGAAAACCCCGGAAAAAACCCCAACCAGATAACTTGCCCCGACCGGGATTCGAACCCGGGCCACCTGGTTTCGAGGCCAGACGCGCTGACAGTTACTCCACGGGTGTGGGTATTATCATCGATCCCACCGTGCGCTTTGAAACTCCAGTTGAACAACCCATAGCAGTACATAAGGAAAAGAAAACCATCTGTGACTCTACAATTGAATTCTTTAGGGATTATCATCATAGACAAGGACAGATTGAAATATTTGGATTATTGTTCAAAGCAAGGGGTACAATTCCAAAATTCAGAGCTGAATGTTTTAAGTGTTTTGGAATTTCTTTAAAAATTTTGAAAGTTATTGTTATAGGCGTAATGAAATATTCTGTTCAGATTTTACGTAATCACCTGTACACCTAAATTTGTTTATATTCTATCTGATTACTAATAATTATTGAATAAACGTACTTTCCCAAGGCTAGCTTCCATTTGAAAATAATAATCATAACACAAATGTTTATTTTTATTTGTTTAGTATGCTGTGTCTTTTGGTAACCCTTACTGAAGGGCAGCTACCCTTGAGGGATTTACATATACTGCACATAGTTTTGCTCACTATGTTTAAACAATGGATGAATGAATTTAATTAGTTTAATGGCAGACTAGTCTGTATCTATGTTTTTATTTTTCCACAGAAAACATATTCACTTTCCTTGAAATATAACACAAAAACAAAATTGTTATTGCAACAAGTGTTAATTATTATGTTTAGACAATTAATTAATTTAGTCTCAGCACCTGCTGCAGTAAAAATAACAAGAACCTAATTTTACAAATATAAATAATTATACTCTAGAACCTATAATACTTTACCCATATCATAGACGACAGTTAATGCTATACTTGATTAATTTGTTCACTTTTCAAAGTAGCTACATGTTCACTTTGAGTAAAACAAAAATAATTTTAACTAGAAAATGAATAGGCCTACTTGTTCTATGGCTGGAGTCATCCGCGAATCCAAGCAATAAATTTGAAAAAAAAAAAAAAATTAATACATAAACATATCATAACAATTTAAATTGTAAAGGCAACCGAAATAACCAAGGATAGCATATCTAGGCCACTGGAACGTTGCGGAGTATATGGATGTAGATATTAACAATAAAAGATGGTGTGGGGTGAGAAAAGACCCGAGGTAGACTATGTGTTCAAGGTTAAGAGTATGTGAGAGTTGAAAAAGTTTAGTTCATTCTTCAGGTTAGTGCTAAAGCTGATGTGTCTTGTGTTTTGTATTTGTGTTTTGAGTTGTGTTTATATTACAATTTCGTATTTGTTGTTATTTCGTAGGTTTATTTGTGTTGTGTTCCTCTGATTGAAGTTCTGGCTGACATATATATCTATTATATCAGGCAGTACATCTCACTTGCCGATATGTGTTAGAGGAACAACAAATTGTTTGTATACATCTGAATTCTGACTAGTATAATATGTAGCTAATCGGCAATGTATGCAATGGAGGGGGAAAGAAACTTGCCTCCCTACCCCATTATCTCCTTGCCTAATTGCCTCTTAAGTGGTGCCTTGTTGGTATCACTTGTGAAGTTCAGACCTGTCTTCGGACAGTTGACTAAACAACAACAATGTGTTGTTTTGTAATTTTTTTTGTCGTAATTGCGTCGTTTGATGTGTTTTGTATTTGCGTGTTAAGTAGTGTTTTGTATTTGAATTTATTGTGTTCTTTGTGTTGTATTTTGTACAGTTAAACTTCCCAATAGCGGACACCGCCGTGGAAAAATTAAATGTCCGTTATTGAGAAGTGTCCGTTATTTAGAAAATCGTTAGTATGTATACAGTACATTAAAATTTCTCATACATAATCAACACTATATTTGGTTAATGTAGAGTATCCACCGCCCCCTGAACGAATTGGTTAAACGAGCGTTGAGCGACTTCCGCCGATTTTGGAATAGACACCGATGCACTTAGGTTAGGTTAGGTTAGGTTAGTTTAGGCTTTTATTATCCCGTCAAGATGAAGGTGAAAGCGATTGAGTGTGATTTTTTGTTTTCTATGTTGGCAGTTCAAGTGCGTCGGTGTCTATTCCAAAATCGGCGGAAGTCGCTCAACACTCGTTTCACCGGCATATTTCACACTTTTATCACTGCCAATGTTGCGCTATAAACCAATTTTCCCAAATTTAATGTAAAAGACTGCCTACACAAGCAACAAGTTATACTAAATGTTTAGGATTAGTGTAAAACTGGCCTATGTCTCCTATAGTGGGCGGGACATAAGTAACATTCACCCTAAATTTTACAGTACAGTAGACAGTGAGATTGTTTACAGTATTCATCCAGAGAGAAATCGTACCAGTAAATGTTTTGTAAATGAAATAAACGTCAGACACTGTACTACTTCATCTTACACAAAGAAATCTAGAATTGCATTCTCAGTGTATGATTTTAAAATAACATCCTTGTTTTTCAGAATTTCACTAACCTGAGTTTTTCTCACATTAAACTTTGTGGCCAGCTCATGAATACTTAATTTCTCCTTCTCACTATGCTTTACAATATCCATTTTCTCTTATAGTGACAAACTTTACGTTTTTGTGACATCTTTAATGTGACTGTACTTCCGAATACTCAACTTGACAAACTAAAAAAGTACGGACTGCTCACGTACAGTATCACAACTAACAACTGTGCTGCTTACCTTCAATAAAGTACAAGAACGTTCAAATGCACGATAATGATTGTTGCAAAGAATTCCGTTTAATTTACAACCGTCTTTTTCTTTTTTTCTTTCTCGCTGTCCGTTATTTGGAAGTTCTAATTATTGTTGGGAGATACATTTCAGTGTCCGGTCCGTTATTGAGAATGTCCGCTATTTGGAAGAATTTTATCGCAAGGGCCAATGTTATTTTGCAGGGGAATTTTAAAATGTCCGCTATTGAGAGGAGTCCGCTATTGGGAAGTGTCCGTTCAGGGTAGTTTCACTGTATTCGCTTTTGTGTAAATTAAGTTTGTTCACCTTTTACTGTACCAACATTACCACCCCGTATTTGTCCATTCTTAATGTAATAAATTAAATCAGTCATACATTAAAAGTTAGCAAGACCTTGAGGAATTTCAGTAGAAAAGAAAAGAAAGACGGAAAAGAGCGGGGAAATATATGCACATGATGAAAATTTAATCAATTTACAGTTGGCAGGATCAAATGGATTATCTCACTAGAGAGAACACAGAGTAGAGATGAAATGCATGCGTTACAGACACATACATACATACATACATACATACATACATGCTGCAAGCTTCTTGTGCAACCATGTAGTGTTATATCGGTATCTGCAACCGGGATGGAAACCACTGACAATTCTCCATTGTATCCAATACTATGAAAACTGGTTGTCATTTTCTTCTTGTATTCTTGCTTTTAATCCTAACATCAAAATACAACGTTCGGCTAGGAAAGAAATAAAATGACCCAATAATGTCAAATTCATAAAAGTTATCGCTTTAATTGTCTGCAGTTCATTATACAATTGATTTATGAAGAAATTAATAACTCAGAAGCTTCTGATATCCTTTCCTTCTCCTTCCCCAGAGAGTATTCCTTTTATTTTCACTCTCTCAAGCTTTTATCGTATATTCTGCTGCCTTACATGTAACGTCTTTGTCATCTCAGTAAGACATGTTGGGATGATATCCAATGTTATTCTATCCTTTTTAACAACATGGAGCCCCAATATTAGACAAGCAGACAGTTATATTACCACAAATACAGCCCTCTTGTAGCTCTGTGTCGTACAAGAATATGCGAAGAAAGAAAATACGAATCTCTCATTGCCACAGCAACTTTAGCCTGACATTTTTATAGGAAACATCTAACAGACTCCCTTTCATTTTAAGGGAGACTAGAACTAAGTTTTTACAAAATTCATTCATTCACTACTAGTTTTCTGCCCAAGAGCAGATCTTTCACTGCAAACCCAGCATTCTACAATATTTCATATTTTCTGCCTTCCTCTTTGTCTCCTCATATGATCCATAACTTATATCTTAATGTCGTTTATCATCTGATATCTTCTTCTCCCGTTCAAGTCCATCCTTCAGCATTTGTACAAATGCAGTTCTGAGATTTTTATCGAATACAGGACTGGATAAGGTGGTTTAGTTTTTTATTGACCCGTTTTACTTATCCTCCGGACCCTTTACATTCGGAGGTTACATTTGTTGTTTTATATTTGATTTTATATTATTGACATTTCGGACTTTATACATCCGAATATTTTATAAAAATGTTATTGTTTTTTAAATGTGATACACAATTTATCTCTGATGGCCTTAGTTTTATTATTTTATTTGTTCATTTTGAATACCACCTAGGGTCGTAGAATTGCTCACTTTTATGATTCTGTACAAATCACCTTGTGTATACAGCATTTGTGTACTTCGTTTTACCGTGACAACGTTTTTTAGTTCTTTTAGCACTCTGATTGTTATATTATTTATGTCTTTGTTTTATTAAGAATTTTAGATAAGGGCGCAAATAGCCATAGTAACTGACGCGCCCTTTTTTAAACCCTACTATCACTACCACTACTACTACTACTACTTCTTCAGCAGACTTTTTTTTGTCGGCCACTGGCCCAAACAATTCCTTTCCCTTTTCCTGATCAGTTTCAGTATCATTCTTTCTCCACCCACTCTTTCCAACACAGCTTCATTTTTTATTCTGTCCATTTCACACGCTCCATTCTTCTCCGTATCCACATTTCAGTACTTCTAATCGCTCCTCTTCACTTCGTCGTAATGTCCATGTTTTTACTCCATATAATTCCACACTTCACACAAAGCACTTCACCAGTCTCTTCATTAGTTATTTTTCTTAATTTCTCAGACGGTCTTCCTTTGTCTATTAAAAGCTTCCTTTGCCATCGCTATCCTCCTTTTGACTTCCTGGCAGCAGCTCATGTTACTACTTAGTTAATAGTACATCTCAAGTATTTCAAGCTGTTCACTTGCTCTACTGCCTCGTTTCGAATTCACAGGTTGATTTTCTTTATTTTTCATCCGATAACTATGGTCTTCGTCTTGTTTGCATTTATCTTCATCTCGTACTGCTCACAGCTGTCATTTGGCTTCAGTAGCGTATCCCTTCGTATCATCTCTTCTGCTAATAACGCCGTATCATCGGGAAATCTTTTGCACTTTATTCTTCTTCCTCCTAAATATCGTCCCTTCCTTAGCCAATATATATTTTTAATACATCTTGATTATTCAACTTTTAACACTATATCACTTTCGAAAACGTATTATATGTGTTTCACGTGTTAAATTTTATGTTACCTTGTTGGCATGTTTCGGCCTGCTATTGGCCAACATCAAAACTGGTCGTTGCTAGTCTTGGCGCCCTTTGTTTTGTTTCCTGTCGGGGTGTGTTTGTGTAGTGTACTGTGGAGACAAAGAGTGTGTGTGTTCTGAAATTGAGTTCTGTGTTGAGAATTTCATTTGGATGTGTTTTTGTGTGTTTGTATATTTCGTACTGTTCTAGTGTGTTTAGTTTCTGGCTTTTTGGTTGCACTACACAAACACACCCACACAGGAAACAAAACAAAAGGCGCCAAGACCAGCTACGACCAGTTCTGATGATGGCCAATAGCACAAGTTATCGAGATAACATAAAATTTAACATGTGAAAAACACATAATACGTTTTCCAAGATATACTTTTTCTTCTTTTTTTTTTTTGTATAAAAACTTAAACAAAATAACTTATATAAAAAGCTTTTATCATCCAGTCTGCTGTCAAAAAATCTGAAAGTTAGAATTTATAGAAGAATTATATTACCGGTTGTTCTTTATGGTTGTGAAACTTGGACTCTCACTTTGAGAGACGAACATAGGTTAAGGGTGTTTGAGAATAAGGTGCTTAGAAAATATTTGGGGCTAAGAGGGATGAAGTTACAAGAGAATGGAGAAAGTTACACAACACAGAACTGCACGCATTGTATTCTTCACCCGACATAATTAGGAACATTAAATCCAGACGTTTGAGATGGGCAGGGCATGTAGCACGTATGGGCGAATCCAGAAATGCATATACAGTGTTAGTTGGGAGGCGGAGGGAAAAAGACCTTTGGGGAGGCCGAGACGTAGATGGGAAGATAATATTAAAATGGATTTGAGGGAGGTGGGATGTGATGACAGAGACTGGATTAATCTTACTCGGGATAGGGACTATTGGCGGGCTTATGTGAGGGCGGCAATGAACCTCCGGGTTCCTTAAAAGCCAGTAAGTAAGTAAGTAAGTAAGTAAGTAAGTAAGTAAGTAAGTATAAAATCTTATGGAAACTTAGGAAGTTAACAGCAAGCAGTTTTTTTATTTGCCTGTACATCATCTTTGAGCTTCAGGATCGATTTTTTTCTATAGACCTGCTTCATATGTCAGTATTGTATCTCTTTTCACAAATTTGCCCTTTTCTCGTCATTTTTTATGTTCAAAATACTCCATGAGCATGCAGTTTTCACCAAACTCAAAGAAAATATTCGTACGTGCCCATGTATATATTATCTGCGATAAAACGTTGAGAGGTTTCAAGTAGGCTATCTTCAAAATTGGGAGCTAAAATATTATGTTCATAAAAATATGAATAAATAAATGTCTGATTAAAAAATATATATTGTGAACAAACTAAACTATTATGAGTTTCTCCGCATTAAAATATTGTCCGACAATCTGGATACACATGAAAAAAAAATATATATTAAATTGTCCCGCGCCGTGGCGTCGCGGTATAAGGCATCCTGCGTTACGGAATGCGCGCTGGTTTGAGTCCTCATGGAGGAAGAAATATTCTCATGAAATTTCGGCCAGTGTATGGGACCGGTGCCCACCCAGCATCGTGATGCACTTTGAGAGCTACGATACGTAGCGAAAATCCGGTTCAGCAAACCAGCTATAACGGCTGGGGATCATCGTGCTAACCACACGATACCTCCAGTCTAGTTAGATGATCGTCCACCTCTGCTTCGGCAGAGGCACGTGAGGCCAGCAGACGGCTGGTCGGACTTCGCCCTTCAGGGATGTAGCGCCATGGATTTACTTTATATATATATGTATATATATATATATATATATATATATATATATACACACCTACTCAAAATGAAATTAAGTTCGAAACTAGCAGTCTAAATGAGCTCGAAATTTGCACAACCTTGTCTTAATATATCTAACAAACAGTTAAAAAAATTAAATACATCGGATTACAATTGTAAAAATTTCAACACCCATTCCTAGTGTCCCTTAAGTATTGATGAAGTTCATCTATATGTAATAATCGAATGGCATTAATGCACTCGATCACGTGGTCGTCATTGCAGAACCGTCGCATTACTCTGTCATCCATCTCTCGTGTGAAATGTTACAATTCCCGCTAATTCCCGCACACGCCCTCCGCTAATTATTTATGTGCAATGGCGTCGCGGACTAGTATTATGGACAGGTAAGTTTTGGATTACGTACTGTCACGACCCAGTGCTTAAATTAATTGGCATGTGCCATTAAATGCCACATAAAATAGTAATTAATACTCCATCCATCTGTAATCCTTAACATTAACATTCTATGAAATACAGTTTTATTATCAGTTATTCATGCTGGGAGACGGACTCATTTCCAATACACAGACGGTTATGAACCGAGTCAGTGAGTTGGTGAGGGCTCGTGAGCATGAGAGTGAGTTTATGAGTGAGAGAATGAATCAGTAAGTAAGAGATGAAGTCAGTCTGTGAATTAACCGGGACTGAATCGATAAGTGAGGAATGAGTCAGGCTATGAGTGAGTGATGGCTAGAGACCGGATTTTTATGTAATTAGGGGAGAGTTGGGTAGTATCGGACATCGGGTAATATCGGATAATGAGTTACTTTCATCTATCACCAGATGCTAGTACCTGAATGACATGGTTACGTTTCTGTGATGTCGCATACAGGAACGCAACCATGTCATTCAGGTACTACCATCTGGTGGTAGATGAAAAAACGCACTGTCCGATATTATCCGATGTCCGATACTACCCAACTCTCCCCTACATATTTTTTTCCTTAGTAAGGATCTGTCTGAAAACTCAAAATTTTGGTGAATTAGGCTACTAAGCCATTATATTTAAGGGGAGAGACGGGTGAAATTTTGGTAATTTTCAGTCAAAAATCGCATTATTCTTTTCTTGTGAAAAATGAATCAGCAATCTCTTATTTGTATATTGAGCAAGTTTCAATTCTCTGCGGCGCTCGAAAGCATAAAAAAAACGCAATATATAAGTGGCTGTATCCTTGAACTTAATTCCATGCAAACTTTATAAACCGTTTTCTCACACTTTATTTTCAGTACATCTTGTCAGGTTCGAAGTGTTAAGACTGTAACAATGTTGATGCTAGGAACACGAAATTTTTATTTCATGTTTTATATATACTGCAGTTAAGAAAGTAACGCATGGGTTTTACGATTAAATGCACAGTTTTTAAATAAAAAAATAAATATTTATATTGGCAATGGAGAATGTTTACTTTTAGGTATGCAGTGGCTATAATAATGCTTTCTTTCTTTTGTAGTAAAGATATAGGAAAACTAATGCGTTATGTTTTTCTAAATACGTGTATGTCACTGCAAAACAAAAATTAATACTAGTAATAATAATAATAATAATAATAATAATAATAATAATAATAATAATAATAATAATAATACTTATTTACTGGCTTTTAAGGAACCCGAAGGTTCATTGCCGCCCTCACATAAGCCCGCCATTGGTCCCTATCCTGAGCAAGATTAATCCAGTCTCTATCATCATATCCCACCTCCCTCAAATCCATTTTAATATTATCTTCCCATCTACGTCTCGGCCTCCCCAAAGATCTTTATCCTTCCGGTCTCCCAACTATCACTCTATATGCATTTCTGGAGTAATAATAATAATAATAATAATAATAATAACAATAATAATAATAATGACATTTTACCCCAAAAAAGCGATATTTCATTTTGAAGAATTTTTGTAAATAACTCATTGACTCACAGAAATGAAACTTCACCACATCATTAACTATCACAGCGTGATTATGTGTACAAAAAATCAAGGACGAACCTTGAAAAATATAGAAAATAATTTTTTGTCTAGGCTGAGACCTGAAGACAAGAAGAAGGAATAACTTTTGTATAGGCTGAGATCGAAGAATAAATAACTTTTGCCTAGGCTGAGATCTAAATACAAGAAGAAGAAATAACTCTGGCCTAGACTTAGACCTGAAGATAAAAATGAGAAGGAATAACTTTTGTATAGGCTGAGATCGAAGAAGAAATAAGTTTTGCCTAGGCTGAGATCTAAATACAAGAAGAAGAAACAACTCTGGCCTAGGCTTAGACCTGCAGATAAAAATGAGAAGGAATAACTTTTGTATAGGCTGAGATCTAAGCAAGAAGAAGAAGAAGAACAAGAAGAAGAAATAACTTTTTCCTGGGATGAGATCTAAATACAAGAAGAAGAAACAACTCTGGCCTAGGCTTAGACCTGAAGATAAAAATGAGAACTAGTAACTTTTGTCTAGGCTGAGACCTAAACACATAAACAAAGAAGAAGAGGAAACAACTTTCGCCTAGGTTGAGACGTAAAAGCAACAACAACAAGAAATAACTTTTTTTTCGAGAAACAGTTCTAAACACAAAAAGAAGAAGAAATTATTTTTGTCTAGGCAGAGATCTAAAGACAAGAAAGAGAAGGAATAACTTTCGTCTAGGCTGATAGCCAAACACAAGAAGAAGAAACAACTTTCGCCTAGACCGAGACCTAAAAACAACAAGAAGAAATAACTTTTTTTTCCAGACGGTGGTCTAGATACAAGAGAAGAAGAAATAATCTTTGTTTAGTTTGAGATCTCAAGAAAAAAAGAATATGAAATAATTTTGTATAGGCTGAAACCTAAAAACAATAAGAAAAATAACTTTTTTCCCCGGACGAAGATCTAAACACAAAGAGAAGAAGAAATAATCTTTGTCTAGGCTGAGACATAAAAACAAGAAGAAAAAAATCACATTTTTTTTTCAGATGCAGATCTAGACACAAAGAGAAGAAGAAATAATCTTTATCTAGGCTGAGATCTAATGTCAAGAAGAAGAACAGCAAACTTTTACCTAGGCTGAGACCTAAACACAAGAAGAAGGAACAACTTTCGGCTAGGCAGAGATATAAAGTTAAGAAGAAGAAGAAATAATAACTTCCCCTTAGGCTGATTGTGAGACTATTAGACAAGAAGGAGAAACTATCGTCAAGGTTGAGGTCTAAAGGCAAGAAGAAGGAAAAGAAGAAGAAGAAGAAGAAATTTATCCAGACTGAGATCTAAAGAGAAGAAAAAAGAGAAATATCGTGTTTTCTTCTTATTAAATTAAGTAACTGAATTTTTTTCTGGCAGGATTCAGTTTAACTCTTAAGTCGGTGAGCGACAGACACCTTGCAATTTTTTTTTATAATAAGACGTTATGGAACAGCTCGAAAGAAAAGAATGATAAAAGGATAATCGGATAAAATGCAGGGAAAGTGGAGGAGATAATGCATCCGAGATATCCCGATAATCTGCTCAACACGAAAGGTTCCTAACTTACTTTACATAACAATAAGAGCATCTCCAGTCACTAAATCTTTCGTCACACTCTACTTTACGCCTGTTGTGTAGAATAATAATAAAAAAGGAGAGAGAATTCGATTATACAAGCTTATACCGTCGCCCGCCCGTCTCTCTTACTCATTCTTCTCATTCAGTTTTCCTTCTCATATTTTTGTTATAATTTCATGCATTTTGATGATTAATTAACGGGACTATTTTCCATAAGCTTTTGTTTCTGAAAATTTCATTCCCCCCGTACTCCCCCCTCCAACCCGCTTGCTGTGCACGCTACCGCAAAACCTTCGTATTTAATTTCACTTTTCTCGGTTTAGCGGAGAGATTTCCAACTCTGTTCTCTCATTTCTCAGCACTTATATTAGTTCATTTGTTTTTCGGTACCTTATTTTCAATAAACGGCGTTTGCCTAGTTCCTTTATTGTTCATAGCACAGGAAATAGAATCCACAGGATGTGAAGTTGCCAAGGTAATGTAGAAATTAAATCTTGTACTTGCGTTTATTAGAAAAACAGTAAAACCGAGCGAGTTGGCTCAGACGGTAGCGTTTGAAATTCGCATTCGGGAAGTGCCGGGTTCAAATCCCGTGGCCGACCAATCTGACTGGGGTTTTTCATGGTTTCCATTAGTCACAAAGGGCAAATACCAGATTGTAAATGTACATGCCACGATTCAACGCCTTAATCAGCAATACCATAAACCAGTGGTTCCCAACCTTTTTTTGACTGACGACACACTTTACTGAACGCCCACGATATCGCGACACGTCGACCTGGTTGGCGAGCTGGTATAGCGCTGGCCTTCTATGCCCAAGGTTGTGGGTTCGATCCCGGGCCAGGTCGATGGCATTAAGTGTGCTTAAATGCGACAGGCCCATGTCAATAGATTTACTGGCATGTAAAAGAACTCCTGCGGGACAAAATTCCGGCACATCCGGCGACGCTGATATAACCTCTGCAGTTGCGAGCGTCGTTAAATAAAACATAACATTTAACATATCGCGACACACTTATTTGTTTTTATTAAAAATAATGATATAATAATAACAATAACCAGTGCCTTTCTTCTGGAGGAAAAGGTGGTGGAACTCTGTGTAGAATAGCAGACGGGAAGATGAATAACGTCCATGGAATAATAATGATTATAGTAGCAGTAGCAGTGGTGGTGGTAGTTGTGGTCGTAGTAATAATAATAATAATAATAATAATAATAATAATAATAATATTTACTTACAAATGGCTTTTAAGGAACCCGCAGGTTCATTGCCGCCCTCACATAAGCCCGCCATCGGTCCCTATCCTGTGCAAGATTAATCCATCAATCCAACCTCCCTCAAATCCATTTTAATATTGTCCTCCCATCTACGTCTCGGTCTCCCCAAAGATCTTTTTCCCTCCGGCCTCCCAACTAACAAATAATAATAATAATAATAATAATAATAATAATAATAATAACAATAATTCAAGAAAGCCTTTGATAAAGTACACAGATCAAGGTTATTACAAATTTTAGTAGACGACAATGTTCCACAACAGTTTATCCACAATATTCATAACATATATAATCAAAATAAAATAGCAATTAAACAAGATGGTAAGCTATTATCTTCGATACCCATCAGTACTGGTGTAAGGCAAGGATGTGGATTATCACCCATTCTCTTTATTATTTATATGAACCGAATAGTCCACACCTGTGGAGTAACGGCTAGCACGTCTGGCCGCGAAACCAGGTGGCCCGGGTTCGATTCCCGGTCGGGGCATGTTACCTGGTTGAGGTTTTTTCCGGGGTTTTCCCTCAACCCAATATGAGCAAATGCTGGGTAACTTTCGGTGCTGGACCCCGGACTCATTTCACCGGCATTATCACCTTCATCTCATTCAGACGCTAAATAACCTAAGCTGTTGATAAAGCGTCGTAAAATAACCTACTAAAATAAATGAACCGAATAATTAAAGAGTGGAAGCAAACTCGCCATGGATATATACAAATTAACAGACACCTTAAATTGG
This sequence comes from Periplaneta americana, assembly GCF_040183065.1. Classification (NCBI taxonomy): domain Eukaryota; kingdom Metazoa; phylum Arthropoda; class Insecta; order Blattodea; family Blattidae; genus Periplaneta; species Periplaneta americana. The sequence goes on from NC_091117.1 coordinate 49,287,081, forward strand.
ATTCAATTCTCTTTGCAGACGATTTGGTATTATTAGCACTTTCAGAAGGCGACCTCCAAAGGTTTGCAGCAAGTAGCAGCCACATACAATATGGAAATTTCAACAGATAAAACAAAAAATATGGCATTCTGTGGGAAATACCCAATACAAAGTAAAATTTGTCTCGATAATAAAATATTAGAAAGATTTAATAGTTTCCCATATTTAGATTACAATCTTTAAATTTTTTGAAGACTTGGACATATCACAGAAAATTAATAAATACACAAGAGCTATGGGCATTATAAATAGTATGATGAAATCATCCTTGGTTCAGAAACACACCTGCATACGTCTCTACAACACACTGGCACGACCGATGCTCAGTCATAGCAGCAAAGCATGGACACTGAGGAAAGCAGATAAAAGCAGAATAACGGCTTGTGAAATGCGAGTCATGCAAAGAACAGCGGGCTATACTAAATGGGATCTGAAAAGAAATTGTGAAATTTTAAAGAAACTAAAAACTCAACTAGTTTTAGATTACATTGTTCAATATCAGTCTAATTGGAAACATCATTTGGAAAGAATGAGTAATAGTAGACTTCCAAAGGCAATTTATAATTATATACCGCATGGCCAAAGATCTGTGGGTCGTCCTGCTAAAAGATGGCGTGAAAATTTTATGTGAGACCGTAACAGACATTGTGGCCTAACACTTGTCAGGCAGAAACAGAAGATGAAGAAGAAGAATAAGAAAATAATAATAATAATAATAATAATAATAATAATAATAATAATAATAATAATAATAATAATCCTGCATATTTTCTAAAAGATTAAAATTTAAAAATCAAAACTAGAGCGTAAAATCTGAAGATAGCCTACAACAGGCCGAAAGTAGTCAACAAGGTACCCTAGTTTTAACACTTGAAACAAATAAATTATGTATGCCAAAGTAATATATTGTTAAAAGTTGTGTAATCAAGATGCAAAATCTTAATCATTTTATATCACCTATTTCTTTAAAATACAGTGTTCCTTAAATAATGCCTAATAGTAGGGTTGTGAAACAAAAAAAAAAGCTTCTCCCATGGTCCCATGATGGCACGAAAATTGCTGTCAACTTTGGCTTCTGAGGCCGTGAGGTGACAAATGACATTCAAAGTAGAAACAAATGCTCCTCTCGCATACGTGTTTCCAAGGGAATAGGTGGAAATGGCTGGAGTAGCAAAACCGGAGGTTATCAACATGGCTATACTTTTGAAAGACAGGTAATTTAGCTTTCGACACTGCAGGAATGGAACAGCTATCTTGACGCTGGAATGAAATTCTCGGATCTTTTGAATTGAATGCCTAGAGAATAAGACAGGACGGGAGCGAGATCTTGTCATGTTAAGAAGAATGACATATTGCTCTTTTGTGAACAGCCATAGGCACAGAAACCACAAGCGTAATAAGAAAAATGCGTCGATTTTATTTTAGATCGCGCGTAGGTTCTTCTAGTATAAAAATAAATTTAACAATTTTAAAATATGTAATAACGATAATAATAATAACAATAATAATAATGATAATAATAACAATAATAATAATAATGATAATAATAATAATAATAGTATTATTATTATTATTATTATTATTATTATTCTTATTATTATTATTATTGCTATATTTTGTCATACTATTACACTTTTACTACGTCATACTATTTTTGACCAATAAAATGGTACGGAACAACGTGTTTCAATCAATCATGGCTGCTTATCCTACAATTTTTATCAACTCTCTAGTATTGGTTTCTTTGTTTGTCAACATTGTGCTTTCAATAATAATTGTATCTTTTAAAATGATTCATGTTTATTTCATCATCCTTAATTGAAGTTTTTCTATCATTTATCTTGGTTATATTATTTAGCTTCTCCTATATGAGATTATGGATAGTCACGTATCAGAGAATATTTGATATATATTGATAATTGAAGTGGAATGCAACTGTTTTAATAAAAATGAAACTGAATCAACAAAGCCTTCTTGACTATTAATCGTCCATACAGTTCAATGAAGATTGTATAATTTGCACAACTGGTAACAAGAAAACAGCTATTCATAACACGCTACTGCCATCTAGCAGAATATTTGTAATGATGAGATGGTATAATAATACATTTTTCAAGGCAGTTTAGTATTTTAATAATTCGATTAATATTTTATTGTATTAAAGTACTTTCTGTTTTCTAATCTTTATATATTTTCTTCTAATCGTGTAATAGTCACTCCAGTTTTGATTTTCTCTCCATAAATCAAAACCTCTAGTGAGATTAGTGTAGATAAAAAGTATTTATTTCTGAATACTAGGTTTGACATTTCTGAGCTTTTCATTCCAAATTCCCCCACTCAATTTTAATTGCAATTATGCGTTCCTTTTGAGACACCTTATATATAGAAGAATGAAAAGAATAAAATAATTGAACATACAATGTAGAGGGGAAATGGTGAGCCGTTGAATAACAGTACATTATGCAACGAGCCTATAATGCTAGTAATTAAGACGCGAGTATGTTTGTTTATGAAACGAGCGCAAGCGAGCGTCTTAATTACCATTATAGGCAAGTTTCATACGACTTTTTATGCTCGACCATATTTCTAATTTGAAATTATTCATAAGTATTCATGTTATGGTTATGCAAGTGAGGAGCGGAACTGACCTTCTAAATTGTGAGATGTGCGCGAAAGTATTGATTTTTTCCGAGGAACGAATATCATTGATCTTGATATAATCTAGAGAATAACATGAACATTAGTCTTGATATAACGTGGAAATTGATTTAGAATTGAAAAACGAGATGACAAATTGAATTTATTTGAATATTATTTACAATTAACGCTAATTATTATTATAGTAACAGAACATAACTTTCTGCGACAGTATTGGATTTCCAGCCTCCGTGACTTTTCGCTAATTGTCTTTCGATTGAATATCCGAGAATAATCGATACTTGCGCTTTTATAATGCTACAATGGTGATTTCTCATTGGCTGAACAACTGAACTATAATGAATAGGTGTACTTTAATGAGGTGCATTAAAGGGCTGCTACCAGGTGTATAATTACTACATTTCGGCATGGTGGAGCATAAATCTATTACCGAAACTAAGAACGATATAAAAGCATACGGATTTATTAAGATATAACGGCTATCACACTTTTAACTCCGGAGATAGATACCCAAATACTCTCACTTGAGCTCGTGCTTTTAAATTTTTAACCCTCAACATATCAATTTTTTAAGCATATCTCATTCAGATTTTTGTGTACCACGACTGTGATACTGTACAAAACATTGGGACGATTCATAAATCGTTATTTGCTCAGATATAATCACGAGGACCTTATACGGATGACGTTGCATAGCTACCGAGGTGAGCAGGAAGTAATCAGAAAGAAATAAATCGTCACTAATCGATACATAAAGGCGCCACCCATCTAAACCCATTTTACACCAAGCTTTTAATATCACTTTATCTCACAGCTGGATAAATCCGCACATACAGAGAGAGAGAGAGAGAGAGAGAGAGAGAGGGGAATACAAATGAACTTAAATGTAAAGTATAAATCATTTAAACCAAATACTTCCAGTCCATTTGCTTTCATATTTCAACAGTCACATGAGAAAGACGAATTGGCACTGACAAAGAACTTCACTATTCATTTTATGTCATACTTAGTCGTCAGCTATAGAATTTGACTCTCTAAACGCCGTCATAGAAAGAAACATAGCATTTTAAAGGACATATTTTGTAGTAATATATACAGGGTGATTATTAAAAGCATTATGTGATGAACAAGTAATTTCTTTTGAAGTGGTAATATCTATAGGTAGTAAGAAACACAGCAGTTAAAAAAAATAATACTGAACAATTTTATTATTTTAAAAATAACTTTTATGAAATAAATATTAATTTTTTAATAAACTGTAAATTCTACATTAAAAATTATAGTGAACGTTGTTTACATGGGAGAAGTATTCTCCGATTCTTCATCATATGATAACGCAGAATTCCTGCATGGAAATATCATATGTACTTCGGTACATCGCTATAATATGATATGCATATATAATCACTTAGTTATTTAAGACGGCGCTCATTCCGTCGGATCCCGGCCACTTAGTCACTCGAAATGAGTGCACCTCTGCATATTAGTGTGTTGGACATTGTGCCACTATCACACATCTGTGACACATTGAGGGTTGGCCACTAATGGAAAACTAAGAGGTGAAGCTTAAACTGAGAGGATTCAATCCGGCATCGGAATTGAATCCGGTGTTGCTTAGTGGACAGAGCGTCAGCACGTAGAGCTGAAAACCCGGGTTCGAATCCGAGAGCCGTTTGTATTTTCTTTCCATTAAACTTCCCAGCGTGCAACCATGTGTTCCCCTTATTTATGTTTTATAAAACCGACAGGAATTTTGTGGTAGTTCTCTACAGTATTCATGGAACAAGCAAGCTTGACCAGCTGGTCTGCCCTTTCGTTCCCCAATGTACTCGAGTGCCCCCGAACACAGTTTAAACAGATACCATAGATGAATATAATAGGATGTCAAACTGCGGTCAGCACCACCTAACATCTCGCGGAAGAAGTAACAAGACCAGCGTCCAATGTCTTAGCTGGTGAACATTAGAACTACGTGATGAGTAGGTTCTATAGTTCTCCGCTTATCCGATAGAGACCGTTAGTTCAGGAGACAAGATGGAAGTCAGAAACTTGCAAAGAAATTGAGATAAATGTTTTCCTCTGTATATAAGTGGTTCGTATGCGCATGAGCAATGATTATCATGGACCTTGTGAAAATGTATTGTTCAACGTATTGTGAAGTAGTAGATAGAATTGTAATAATTTCAACTATCTAACTAGTTTTCGCACAATTTTAAAGTGCACTGCACACTAAGTACCCAAAGAATGCAATTTCAATTATCTAACCTTTCGTTCCATTTTCTGTCACTTTTTATTTGTATTTGAATTATTTGTATTAGAAGGTAGTGTAAAATAGATCGTCTCCATCTTCTTGTTTACTTCATTAAAATTTTTCTGTGGGAGACAATGGGAGAAATAAAAATTTAAATGGTTCATTTTAAATTAGATGGTTTCAGAATGGGAAGGATATTTTATGCACATATATAAGCTTTTCCCCACCTTATGCGCTGCAGGATGCATGGAGTAGGGGAGAGCGTGGTTTTCGTGCGCAGCGGGTAATATTACACATGTAAGTTTTAGAATATGGAAACATTCCACGGCCGTGTTCGGTGAGTTAGTCTAGCGGCAACATCGGTAATATTAATCTAGTCTAGTGTTAGCGCTGTACTGTTAATTCAAGCGTTTCCAATGTGTCAGTCAATTCGTTTGCAGTTTTATAATAATTTTGTGGCTTCATTGTGTTTCAGGTAAGGTAATATGCATCTGAGTTATATGGATTTTATGTAATGTGTCCTAAAAGATTACCTGCTAACTTGAATATGACGATATTCTGTTACTTTGCTTCCTTGACTCTTCAAAGCTAAACTATTCTAATGGCGACAGTTGGGGTATTCATACGCGGTTGTTCTTCCCAATACTCCTCCTGCGTTCCAACATTCAATCAGAAAAAAAAAATGATTTAACAGTAAGTGCCTGTTTTGTGGTGAATTTGGTAAACATAATGAACTCTGATATCGTTGTGTCCTGTGTTTAAATGCGACAGGCTCATGTCAGCAGATTTACTGGCATGTAAAAGAACTCCTGCGGGACAAATTTCCGGCACATCCGGCGACGCTGATATAACCTCTGCAGTTGCGAGCGTCGTTAAATAAAGCATAACATTTAACTTAGATGCAGTGCTGCTGAAAATCTTCAATATTTCATTTATGACTTTTGCCAATCCACATGAAGGAAAATTTAGTGTTAGGTTTCTCTAATTTTTGCATACTGTTGCTAAATGTTGATTCTATACCTATTAATATATATTCCAATTGCAATATTGTATTTGCGTACTACCAAATTCAACCTGGCAAATTTCTAGCGCAATAATTAACAATAGATCCCTATTAGAAACTACAACCACCAAATTTCTTGGCTTAAAAATCGATAATGTGTTAAATTGGAAAAATCATATTAAAGAAATTACCTCCAAACTAAATTCAGCATGTTTTGCTATTAGATCTATGCAAAAGATGGTAAATATCAATACCTTAAAGACAATATACTTTGCATACTTTCACTCGGTAATGAGTTATGGAATAATATTCTGGGGAAATTCCACAGATAGTAACAGTATATTCCTATTACAAAAAAGAGTAATTAGAATAATAGTAAGTGCCAAATATAGGGAATCGTGTAGTACTATTTTCAAAAAACTATAAATAATGCCCATGGCTTGTCATATATTTTTTCATTAATAATCTTCCTCGTATGTAATCGTGAAAACTTTGTAACTAATTGAACAGTTCATAGCATAAATACACGTCAAAAAATGACTTTCATACTCCAAGTCTATCGTGCTATCAAAAAGGAGTGCGTTATATGGCAGTAAAAATTTTTAATAGTCTTCCTATCGATATAAAGAATGAAACTCAAAACATAAGATTATTTAGTGCCAAATTAAAGAAGTACCTAATTTCTCACGCCTTCTATTCTGTAGGTAAATTCATGACATTCAATAACGCTTCATGAAATTGATACTAAAACTTTGTGTTGTACTAGTAGACTATATTGTAAATCTCTTCTGTATATATTTCATATAGACTGTGACTATAAATTAAGACTTTATAATAGTATTAAGTTTTTTGACTTGTTCCATATTCTAGCTGTGAAGCAATGTATGAATACCATGGAATGTTAATAAATACAATATAATACCATACCACCCCATCTGCCTGCGTCACACTTCCTACTTGGTAGGGTAATGGCGCACATTACAACTATTTCATTAATCATCAATAGAAAATAATGTTGTTTATAAATACATTTTGTAAGTTGTAAATATTATTAGAATCTAATTGTTTTTTATCTCCGAAAGTTTCAGCGTTGCATTAAAATTGTCTTGGAATTTATAATAATAGGAAGTTAGGTGTTTGCAATTACCCCACTCTTTCCTAATTATCCTTTTCGCCACTTTGTGTGCTGCTGTATGCATGGAGTAAAGTTATTCTTAGAAAACCAGATGGCAGCAAGATCAATGTCTAAATTAGCGCCTCTAGCGTTTGAAAGGGGAAAGTTAATGAGTTTCGGATCTTCTTATTCACCCATGCAGATATAGTTAACAACTTTACGTCTAACATTTACACCTGTCATTTGCATAATATATTTGTCTGTTAATACAGCTCAAAGCTGTCAGCGAGTCACTGATAATAAGTACACTGTAATTTTAGCCGGTTCGTATATCAGAAACTTATAGCATATTATATTAAAAAAAATTAATGTCTAATGACTACTACACTTTTACTACGTCATACTACTTTTGACCAATAAAATGGTTCGGAAAGACGTGTTTCAACCAATCATGGCGGTTTATCTTGCAATTTTTATCACCTCCCTAGCATTTGTTTTTTAGTTTATCAACATTATACTTTCCATAATAAAATCGTACCTTACAAAATCATTCATGTTTATTTCATCATTCTTAATTAAAACTTTTCTATAATTTATCGTGTTTATATTATTTAGGTTATGTTATAGCTTCTCCTATATGATATTATGGGTAGCCACGTAACAAAGATTATTTTATATATGATATTAATTGAAGTGGAATGCAACTGATTTAATAAAATGAAATTGAATCAACAAAGTCTTCTTGACTAGTAATCGTCCATAGAGTTCAATGAAGATTGTATGGTTGGCACAATTGTTAACAAGAGAACAATCGATCATAACATAATATACTACTGCAATCTAGTAGAATATTTGTAATGATGAAATGGTACAATACTACATTTTGAAGAAAATTTTAGTATTTTAGTAAATCAGTTATTCTATTGTATTATATTATTTTATTTCTTCTAAGCTTTATATACTTTCTTCTAATCGTACAACAGCCAATTAAATCCCACTCGAGTTTTGATTTTCTCTAGATAAATGAAAACCTCTAGTAAGATTACTGTAGATAAACCATAAAAACATTGAATCGGTCATTTGTTAAACCACGTGAGTCCACATTTTTACGAAAATGAGTTACCGGTACTATAGGAAGCACTATGGGTAGAAGCATCATTTCCAGTCAAAACAACATGAGTCCTATCATTACTACGCATTCTATAAAATCTTAAAATACTGAGTTCTTTCAAAACCACGTCAGTCCCGGACTCATGTGGCTTTAACGCATGTGCAGCCATCATGCATTTTATATCATGCACTTCTTTGTCAAGGTATTGGACAGTGAGTGTAGTTCCAAGAGTTCTGTAGAAGAAAAAATAATCAACAGTGATCTATAAAGTACCTGTACCAGATAGAATAGACATTTTTAATAAAACTGCGTTATTTGAAAGCAAAAATGAACAAGATGTGTACCTGTGTACCTTCAAGGACTTGTAGGAGTGTATGATATAAAGAGAAAAAGTCCTCGAAGAGAGATCCCAACGTATGAAAAACAGTCTTTTTTGGAGGGATAATATGCAATTTATGTTATTTTCTTATTATGAACTAAAGATATGTCTGTACTCATACATTGCCATTAAACATGTGACACACTGGTATGAAAATTAATTACTCGCAAATATTTTGAATTTAATTTGTGAATGATATGAATAACCTTCAACATGAAATGAAAATAACAATATAAATGATTGAAAACCGTATAATAATGTATTTCACACTACAACAAACAATACACTCCATATTTTGTCAGGATACTGGAGTGTTATTATTGGTACTTGTTAAAACAACATGAGTCCAAGAAATTAGAAAATATTTTAAGGTGATATGAAATGAGATAATTAAGATACAATGCTTTTGAAATCAGACATACTAATTTATGATCCTCCTGTAAAAATTTCACAGACCTAACAGAAAATCCATTAAGTATAGGTAGTTTTTTCTGTTTTTCTCGAAACTTATTTTCTGTGACTCATGTGCTTTACAATTGACCGATTCAATTCAAACCGCTTAACATGGTAACGTTCAGAGAAATACATAATATCTATGCCTGAAATAATGTACAGAAGGAACAATTTAAAATGATAAAAAATGTAAAACAAATCAAACGAAAAAGCGTGGTAATGTTCAAAAGACTTATTGGGTACTATTATCCGCAACAATATATTAAGAAGAATACATTTTTCGAAGACATAAATTTCTATAGCATTATACATCGTTTTCGATTCCAAAGAAAGCTATAGCAATCTTATTACGACATTTACAACTGAATGGAATAAAGCGGGCATTAATTTCAAGGATACCAACATAAAATTCTTACCAAATATATCCCCTTATGCTCATTCTGCAATAAAAATACGTAACATATAAGTGATGGCTATGTTCCTACGAGTTGAGATTTGTCAAAATGCCGTCGAACAAGAAACTTGTCTGCAAATATAAAAATATGAAGGTGGAAGGAAAAGCGAAAGAAGAAAAGGGGATGGGCGAGGTCTTATCAAGAAAACGCAGATGTATCGAGAGACCCTGGCTATATATTACAGTAATTCTAGGAATAGCGACAGCGTTCAAGTGCAGACCTATAGGTAGATGAAGGGTAGAGATCGTTTTCTACCGCTTGAATTGCTAACAGAATCTGGGGTGTGAGTGGGTTTTCAGCATGGTTTCCTTGGCAACGGAGTTCTAAAAATTTCTTACAGATCGTATCGATACGCACTGTTTGATAAAGTCTCTGATCTTCGTTCTAGTATCAAGAATCCAGCCAAACGTCTTATTTAAGAAAGGAGCACCGATACAGTGATTTTACAACAATTAACTTGTCTTCTTCATTGTTCTATATAGGGGAGAGTCGGGTAGTATCGGACAGTGCGTTTCTTTCATCTACCACCATATGGTAGTACCTGAATGACATGGTTACGTTTCTCAATGCCACATCACAGAAACATAACCATGTCAATCAGGTATTATCATCGTGTGGTAGATGAAAGAAATTCACTGTCCGATATTACCCGATGTCCGATACTACCCGACTCTCCCCTACACTTTTAACATTTATATAATCACTGGTTAAATTTATAACTTCTTCACTGTGTTAACTTTTTAGTAAATTTCCTGGCAGACTAGTTTCTAAGTGATATTCTTCATTGCCCGAAGCCTAGTGAAGGTCCTGCGCTATCTTCTGGTTTCCTGTTGTGGTGGGGTGTATTCATGATTATGTCGAAAAGAATGTGCTTTTTTTTTAAATTGAGTTGACTGTTCAGGATGTGATAGGGGTGAGTTTTTGTAAGTTTGTAAATTTCATGTTGTTTTAGAGCAGAGATGGGCATCGTGCCTCACTTGAGAATTTGTGCCTCACTGACCTTCACAGAGCTTATCGCTCTGAGTGACATCATCTTCACAGTCCCCGTTCCTCCCTCACGTAGCTCCTAGGCGTGGGCAGGTTCTATATCAGTTTCATAAGCAATATCAGTGGTGGCATAATGGCATTATCAAAGCAGTGTGTACGCGTTAGAAAACGATTATCTTATGAGAAATGGGAGGAAGAGTTTTTTTGCTGTTTTGAAGGGGAGAACATACGATGTATGTTATGCTCGAAAATCCTATTAGGCATTAATAAATTTAATATACAACGACATTACTCCTTATGACATAAAGAACATGCTGAATTAGAAGGTAAGACAAATTAAATGTTATTTTTCGTATTATTCCGAAGAAAATTTATGATCTTAACATTTGCATGGTACATTAAATATGACATTATACCTTAAGCACGCTGCATTAAAAGGTACGAGGAATTAATTGTTGTTTGTACGTATTATTACCTAAAGAAATTTATAAAAAAAATCAAATGTGCGTAGAAAACGAAATATGATTTTCTGAAATTATTTTTGGTTGAGAACGTGCAAATCTATTAAGTAATCTTGAGAAACGCCAGAATATTGAAGAAAATAAACGTAGACAACGTGATGGAATATTATTGGCTAGTTACGCAATTTCTCGCCTGTGATTTAAATCAATTCAACGACAGAGAAACAGTAAAGAGGTTTATGATGAAAGCTGCCGAATTAATTTGCCAAATTGAATAAAAGTTTTCGAGTCTCTCACGTTAACCAAGCGCTTGCCTAATAATTCGCCACTGACCGCCTCAGCGATTACGATAAGGTGACGCAGGTCACAGCAGTTTATATTTCCCATCCTACTCTGCAGTCTCCTCTCCTAGTAAACAAACTATTTCAAATCGAGTGCCTCACGTAATCGAAAATTGTGCCCATGTATGTTCTAGAGTGTCAAGTTTCTGGTTTTTTGGCTGGATGTGTAGTATTTTCATGTCAGTGTCTATGTTGCTGTAGTTGTGATTGGAGTTTGTGATGTGTTCTGTGTAGGTTGAATTATTGTGAGTTTGGTTATGGCTGTGATATGTTTGGACAGATTGCAAGACCATTTCAAACACGTTACAAGGAACATACAGATACGTCGCTGCTACGACTTGATTTCACCCTTGGATCTCGATGCTTAATATTTCTCCTGTGGATCTCGCGTTCACCCGAATAACACTTAACTACAGAAGAGCGACCATTTTCCGTATCTAAGTTTGTACATAATTTTTCATCTCCTCACTGTAACATACTGTATAAAAAGGAATACTCAATTTGCACGAAGTCTAGAACAAACATCTAAAAGTGGAAGTGAAATAACCCTGCAGATTTTCAGAGTTCATGTTGTAACAAGAAAGTGTAATACCATATTGCTGGGGAGTCCAAAGTTTACTTAGAAAAAATATCCAAAATGTCTAACACCCTTTTATTCAGTAACTATTATGAGTAGAATCGTGATTTTTGTCCACATCAATAGAAAATATAATACAGAATCATTTATCCCTCTGACGTATTTCAATAGCATGGAAAGTTTTCGTGTAAATTCAATTTAAAAACCACTAATTTTAAGCCACTGACCGATGCGACCAGCTTGCAACACTGTAGCCACGAAGAGAATTAGGAGGTAGTTGACTAATGCAGACAGACCTGAGTTCGTTAACCTCTTACATTTATATTATGAGAAGGAGGCGGCGATGTTGGCAGACTGCTGAAACTTCCAATTCAATTTTCTAATTAATTTTGCATTTAATCACGAAACGTAATAGAGGTTTTCTATTCATTAAAGTGTACCCTACGTGTACCCTGTGGGCTAAAGCAAGGAGATGCACTATCACCTTTACTTTTTAACTTTGCTCTAGAGTATGCCATTAGAAAAGTCCAGGATAACAGAGAGGGTTTGGAATTGAACGGGTTACATCAGATGCTTGTCTATGCGGATGACGTGAATATGTTAGGAGATAATCCACAAACGATTAGGGAATTTTACTGGAAGCAAGTAAAGAGATAGGTTTGGAAGGAAATCCCGAAAAGACAAAGTATATGATTATGTCTCATGACGAGAATATTGTACGAAATGGAAATATAAAAATTGGAAATTTATCTTTTGAAGAGGTGGAGAAGTTCAAATATCTGGAAGCAACAGAACAAATATAAATGATACTCGGGAGGAAATTAAACACAGAATAAATATGGGTAATGCCTGTTATTATTCGGTTGAGAAACTTTTATCATCCAGTCTGTTGTCGAAAAATCTTAACGTTAGAATTTATAAAACAGTTATATTACCGGTTGTTCTGTATGGTTGTGAAACTTGGACTCTCACATTGAGAGAGGAACAGAGATTAAGGGTGTTTGAGAATAAGGTTCTTAGGAAAATATTAGGGGCTAAGAGGGATGAAGCTACTGGAGAATGGAGAAAGTTACACAACACAGAACTGCACG